>NC_056744.1:1753749393-1753806893 GCF_019279795.1 Protopterus annectens | reverse complement strand
TCTGGATGTGGATGAATCTCCGCATCATCCTGTCCACCTAGGCTTCGGAAAGGCTGTGGGTGGATCTGAAGGATGAATCCACTGACACCAGCCTAGAGGGGTGGAGAGGTGACGCTGATGTTGGGGAATGGCTCCAAACCACCTCCGGCTTTTGGGAGAAATGAGGGGAATGTAGCCAGGAAGACTCACTCCTCAGAGCCAAGTGGAGCTTAGGAGGTGGCCCCTCTGAGGATAAGCAGTTGGGGGACTGCTTCCTCAGCTTGACCTTATGCCTGTGCTTATCCTCATCCCTGGTCCTCTTGAGGGGGAAGTTGAGTCCCAGAGGCCAGGGCGGAGACAGAAGTCACAACCGAGGTAACAACAGAAGAGGAGGCCTGGGACCCCATGGTAGGTGGGGGGAGAAGGCCTTTTAGAATAAGTTTATTCCTCCTGTCGATCAATGCATAGGGAGTGAACCTCACACAGATCAAGCAGGAGGAATAAAGGTGGGCAATCTCTAGACACACAACACACAGAGTGTGGCCATCAGCCAGGGAAAGCTTGTGGCCACCCTCCATGCATTTACAAAACCCAGTTTTGGGAGTCTCTGACATGGTCAAGAGACAGAGGCAGGCCCAAACCAAAGCAAAAAATACACTCACACACACCCCTAGAGATAGGACAGAAATAAAGTTTTTTTTTTTTTTTTTTTTGAAGTGATGCGAGATGCGGAGGGGAGGTGATAGGAAAAATAGAAAAGGGAATTGCTATACAGAAAGAAAAACTAGAGCAGAAAATATAGACACACTTACCCAAAAAACCTCAGAGCCAATAGATCACAATGCTTACACAAGTGCGGCAAATGAGATCTGAAGGGAGGAAGGAGACAAGGGCATTATAGGTAAGGAGGGAGCTCAGAGCAGATGCTGGAGAAATGCGTCCGAGTCGGATCCATGTTGGATCCATGTTCCCAGGGGTTGAAGACCAAATGAAGACAAAAACTTCAGATCTAAGGTTTCTCACAAAAGATGCAAAAACAGAAAAGCAAAACATAATTGTGAACCCTTAAATTTCGATATGTCTCCGATGATAAACTGGAAAATCTGCTGATTAACTCAGCAGTAAAGATCCTAGATGTATATCTGTTTTAGAGTACTTTGATAACAGCTGTGAAATGTGCATAAAACATAGTGAACAAAAACCAACAGCAGCCTAAGCCAGCTGTGGGACTACTGTGGGTTACAAAATACAGCAAAGCTGTCACCATGGACTTTTATCAACTATAAACACATGCATGGTTCTATTACATCAGTGGTCATTTTAGCTATTTCAGTCCAGGAAGCAATGTAACCACAAATAAATCCTCTATAACTTTAAAAAGTGACAATGGACAGAAATTTAAAAATGAACAGATGACACACAGGAAAATAACTCAACAGCAGAGTGTGTCATGGTTTGCTAGAAAAGCATTACCAAACACTAATGGAAAATTAGTTGAAGATGAAACAAATCAGCACATATGACTGTGAAACTGCCTTAAACTGGGACCTAAAGGTGAACATCTCCATGCATAAAGTATATGGTTACACCCCATATTAGATGGTGCATAGAGCCAAATCTTCTATCAGTGTTAACTGATAAACCACCTACCCCCCACGGGTACTACAGTAAGTGCTTAAAGTAGGACAGCATATTTCTATATTACATGGATCATGCAGAAGTCTTATTGAAGCAGAAATACTTAGGTAAAAGATAAGAAACGGGGACAAGATGCATTACACACTCTTACACTATGAAAGGTCTTTGTGAGACATGGAGGTCTACATATTCATGTACACCATTCGAGACTCAGATAAAATGCAAAAGACAGTGATGGAGAAGTGCCTGTCATCAGCAAATGGGCAGATACTCAAGCTTTGTAATAAAAGGTCATATAAAATAGTTATCATAAGGCAGGGGCAACAAACAAAGATACAGAAAGTACTGGTTAAGATGCAGTAGATAGGCAGCCCAGCTAGACTAAGTCAGCACAAATAACTTTGTCTAAAGTCAGGGCAGACTATCAACTATGTGGAAAGAGATGATAGCATCCCCCACACATAAAAAATCCTTGGATATTCAAGAAAGGCAAAAGGTAAATACCAAAACGAGTATTGTGTGTGGCATGTCAGCCTAGAAGAAATGCTGAGACTGTATGATCGGCTGATTTGTCAAGTATCAGAAATGATGGTACTGAGCCAGTGACAAACATAAAGGTAACCTAGATCCAGATAAGGATAGGATGTGCTCAAACAGAAGGATGCCTCAATGACACACAGCAACATGAACTAAAGAGATGGAAAGGCAAAACATATGAAAAAGTTAAAATTGTTGGGCAAAATTATGTTTCTCTGGGCATGCACTCTAAAAGCAGTGCACGTGGCTCAACATGTACACATTGATGCTGGCAGAAATAAGAGACTGTGGGTTCTACTCCCACACCAGGTGCTTGGATTTGTTTTATAAAGGAAAAAATGGCACTGCAGTGGAGCATAAAGTGGGTTTCACATTCGTGAGTGTACCATCCCTTGGTTGATATACTAAATCAAAGTTGCATCTGGCTGAGTAAAATATTCCATGAACTTACTGAACAAAGTAGGGACATTTTTATTGAAACAGTAAAAATAACATCACTGAACCACAATACAAAGCATGAACATGAAAGAAGGAAAAGAAAATGAAGAACTATAATCCCCTACAGTTACACCCACATGAAAGGAAAACAGAAAAAATGTCAATGATTACTGCTAGTCAAAAAGACTAAACCTACCTGGATCCCCTACAGAACATAAAAGAAATGTTAACTGCCATGAGAAAAACAGTTTAGTTCTATCCTCCAAAGCACTTCCTTTGTGAAATCTGAATTATATCAGATTTTATTACTTAATATTGCCCCACACCAACCTAACCACAAGATTCACAAACCATGCAATAAATTTATATCCATTTCCTCTCTTTCCAAATCAACAAGGTTAATGCAACTCCTATACAGTACATTATGTAGAGTGAGATTCTGAAAACGTATGACGCCCGATCTATGTATCCCTAATCCATTAACTGATCAACATTAAAAAATACATAAATGTTCAATAGTCCCCTCAACCTTGCAACATGAGTAACTACATAACCTCTGTTCCTTAGCCTTTTATATCATCTCCCCTTTAACTGGGATATTTTGATGTGACAGTCTCCAAAAAAAAAAAAAAATCCTATTCTGTCTACTCATCCTTGTCCTGCTCTGCAAAACACTTTGTAAAATGTCCTTGCCTAACTTAACCCAGCTATCAACCTCATACAATATATCCACAATAGATTTATACCACTTCTATGCTAGAATGCCACTTTCACCCCCCCCCGTCTCAGTTTCAGTTTATATTCATAATGTAATGCTCCCTCCCCACTTACCTATAATTCCTTCAATTTTGTCACAAAATTTCTGCAAGTAAATATCAGCAACTTCTGTAAATCCATTGGGAGGCCCTTAAGCTGCAAAACTATCTTCTGGAAATGCAAAGAATTTAAAAATGCCACAGGAAGAACCATATTCCAAATGCCTTCCCCATCCTTAGCATACAGCATAAAACAAGAACCACAAAGAACAGCTAATAAAATCATCAAGTTAGTGTCCAATTGCTCACGAAACAGATAAACCTGATGACAAAAGATCATCTTATCCAATATCACTGATTTACTTAAATAAACCTTTTTCTTTATAAGGTATAGCATGCCCTTTTCATAACACTGTAATATGAGGTCTACTCTAACAAAACATTCTACTCAAGCTTAAGTATGTCCAAATTCTCCAAACAAATAACCAAAACTAAAATCTTAGTCATATTAACAGAAATCCCACCCCAGCTAACAATTCCTTCCAAATACTGCACATTTTCTCAAAGTCAGGATATAACCTTTTCTAGTCAAACTATCTACAGAAATCTGAACAAGAGGTTCCACCAAATTCTCATCTTTAACAACATAGATAATACCACAATATAAAATATAAAAATAGGCACCCTAACCTCATCAGCAATCAACTACTCCTGTCCAGCAACTTGACTTTGAATTCCCTTACCACAACATCCATGAACAACCTAAAGATGGACTTAAGACACCCATGTCTGACAGTATTATTCATTTGAATTCTATTCCCAGAAACCCATTCACACAAGGTATAACATACAAATTGCCATAAACTATTATATTACACCTTAAACAGTAGACTCCAAACCATAATTATGCAAAATACTTAACATCTGGCCATGATGACAACTATCAAAAGCTTTAGCAATATCCCCAAGATAACCATAACTGTTCCTTCTTTCTGAATAACAGCAATGATTTTCTTCAACTTAAGCAACGTGTTCTGAAAAATTTCTATTCCTTACTATCTCAAAGTTCAAGTTTCACCAATCTTCCCAAACCTTTACTGAATCTCAGCTGTAGAATTTTAGTAAAAAAACTATAATTAGTATTTGTAATTAACATTCTCCAGTATCATATAATCTTGCCTATCCTTACCCTTCAGAACAAATTTTAAAACACTATCTTACCTCCACACATGATGATCCCTACAAACCCACCACTCCTGAAATAACTTCTCTTACAACTTTCAACTATGAATCAAAAAAGCAATTATATATAAAACAAACATAAGACCATCAAGTCCAGAAACCCAAACACCATTCTCACTGCCCATTAAATTTCCTTTAGAGTAATAGGCCCATCCAATAACCTATTATTTTCTTACTCATCTTCAGCAAATCTCTCTGTGTATCCATTCTATCATAATTTCCAGCAGACAAATTATTAATACAATGCTCCACTTTATGCCAAGGAGCCTCCAAAGTTGTATATTCCTACTCTTCATCCTTTAAATATTCCATAAGTACCTATTCATTCTGAACATGCCTGGCCAACCAAATATTAACCTCTTCTCTCTTACTGGGAACTACAAAATTCTGTTTTCTCAACTTTTCTCTCATTTTCATATTATTCCTTCTAAACAATCCTCCTTCAGGATCAAAATGCTGTCAAATATAACATTTCTAATAAAGAATGTATGAAATAACTTTGTTCTCTATACTAAGATTCAAATCATGTAATTCATAATTTTATCCAAGTGCCTCAAGATCTTGCATCATAATGAAACTTTTCCTTATATGTTATCTACCAACTATCTCAATCCCTATGAAAAAAAACTGCATGTCCAAATGATCTTCCCATAACCTAAAGTGTCTTCCCTTACAATCATGTGCCAAATACCTCATCTTCAAGCTCTATCCATATCTTTCCCAACATTCAACTATTGACACTTAAATCTGCTTCATATAAAGACTGCACAATGGAAAGAATATCCAGTAGGTTTACTCCATCGAATACTCCACTTAAGGTAGTATTACACAAAAATAATCAAGTTTTGTAACTGTCTCATCTCTAGATGTGTATCCCTATCCTTTTTAACAATGTATAAATTAACCTTTTTTAATAACATCCAACATTAGCTTTCTACTTTTACCATCTGGTCACTCCTACCCTGAAGTACCCAATTAAAATCACTTCTGCAAGTACAATACCCATTCACTAATGCATAAGAAAATAACTTGTTAAATAAGTCACATATCAAAGAATCTGTACTTAAGACATAAATGTTACATAATCTAACATACAGCATACAGCACCCCCCCAATACAATTGATCATTAACAACCTATGAGGTCATACAACAGTATGAATGAGAACCTGTATATGCAAATGAGTCCAAAATATGATCACCACTTTAGAACATTCATCCCTGCCAAAAATGACTACATCACTTTTTCTCCCTGTTAATGTAACAAATTGTTTTCTCAGCCAATGTAAAACAGTTAACTGTCTCTATGGATTCTTAAGACTATTCACATTAAGGGTAAACAAGACCCTCTCCCATTTTACCTCTTAGCTTTTGGTCTATTTAACATTTCTGATGTTTTTTCTCTTTCACTTTCCCTACCCCCAACAGAGTGCACCAACCTCTCCTCGCTGGAATCTTTTTCAGAATCCTCTTCCTCCCCATCCCTTTGTAAAACAGAATATTTGTTGGTACTTGTTAAATTTAACGACCAACCCTGAACAGTGGGAGTCTGAACTTCAGAATGAAGAACTATAACCACGTGAGACACAACAGTAGGAAAAAATCCAGAAACTGTAGAACCAGTATCAGCAGTAACAGAATGCACATTAACATTAATTAATACAAAGTGTACATGCACAAGTTTAAATCCCTTGCTCCTCCCCATTAGCCTTATAAGGAGGCAAACCCTCCAGAGAAGGTAAAAAAGAATCACATCTTCTGCTGAAGGAACCACCATAGATAGGTCTTCACCCCAAGGAATATCCCCAGAGATAGGTACAGGTTTAAGCAATACAGAAGCCATAGCCTTACAGTCCATCTAAAAATGTCCCTTCTCCTTGTAAAGTCTATATAATGGCACACAGATTTTACATGTCCCCAGTCTCTACACAAATCACATCATCACTTAGGACAATCCTTTATCAAGTGTCCTTGTTCCCAAAAAAATAATCTTTAAGTCAGTTGTGATAATACACTGTAACAAGACAACCTTGAATCAGTAGCATAATTAATAAAGGAATGATATTTCCAAAAATCACTTTCAGGTATAATGATATAACCCAACTCCAGTCCAAAATGCATTAAAATCCTGTCCAATGATGCAGTTTTAATCAATTCTTCTGTGGCTGCAATGATTCTATAGTGAACAGTAATTTTCCATTTAAGAGAAACCCTAAACATCTGCAGTTCACATTCAGAGCATGGAGTCTAAGTAGCATTATCTAAACAATGTTATGTAAAAAAAACAAGGCTGCTTTGTTCTCCAAACAAACATAAAAAATGGTTTAGTATCTAAATGAATAATAACTGATTTGCAGAGCCAGTAATCCCAATGTGTTTAATGCCATAGTTCAGAAACAATGTCTGGTAGATCAGAAAGCAGGCAATGAAATTAAAGCAAATACATTCAAGGATTCAAGGTAGCTGGTTTTAAAATTCCAAGTAACACAGCTACTGAACTGGAAACTGAACTCTGTCTCATGAAAATCAACACTGGCACATGAAACTCAACACTGGCACCACTAATCAAGAAAGGAGTCCTTGTTCTGTCTCCGACTGAGACGCCCTGTGAACTCTGGCCTTTGATCCCATACCACATTCAGAATCTCTCACAATAGCAAAACTTTCCTCATCTAAAAGCTTCATTACCTTACTCCACAGATCCAGAACCTTACTATCTGCTCTCTGTGTCAGATACATTGACTGTGAACCTGACAATCCGCCCTCCTACAACTTCACAATCATCATTCGGTCATGAACAGAATCTGAGTATCTTCCAGCTTCCATCACAAGCTCCTCCATCATGGTCCTGGTCTGCAAACTATAAGTAAGCAAGTAAGTAAATAAATAAAATTAAACCTGCAGGTACTGAGTTCAAAGCTTGTCAAATGTCAAGAGGATTCAAGAAACTGGGCATTTCAGACTCTTTTCAAGTGATCCACAGTCATTAAACTGTTTCTGACTGCTGCTTGACAAAAATTGTGAGAGATACATTCAGAAAATGATCCAGCATGTGATTTCTACAATTTGCCTTTCCAAGAGACAATATGTGAGGTAGATATGGAATTGTGTTTACAGTTTGGTGGATCAGATACTTGTTTTACAGGTACAAGATCAAATGCACCATTTTTAAATCCTGTTTTCTACTGAAATAAAAAAGACAGAAAAAGAGTAGGTTGAGTGCCTCCTATGATGATTTTTTGGGGTGCTCGGAAGTCTTTAAAACTACCATTATTCTCTGACTAAATTTTTTTTAGTCTGCAGTTGAGGCATATGTTAAACATAATTCTCTGATGACTGCAGGGTCTTTATCCAGGAGAATCCCCTCAAGGCTTAAGTGTTATGGCTTAAGTGTTATTCACAAAATATAGGTTCATCATGGGGCTGCCAGACAGAGCAGACATGATTTAAAGTTTAATGCTTGCTTTTGGCATCTGGTATAAATCATACCACTACACAAAACATTCATGAAGAAAACAAGGCAATGCAGAAATCAAAAACAGAAACGATACCAGCTGGGAAATGTGTCTCTTTAAAAGAAGTTCTGTTTAAAAATATATTGCTTGAAAATTAGGTAAGAGAAGGCACTTCAGACATTTCATAGTGTTGACTGAAGTGCAAAGAACATTATCAAATATTTGCTGGGAAAAAAAAGAAATTCTGGAAAGCTGTGCATAGTTACCTAGCAGGAGAATGTCATTCCTTAGCAAATGAGTCAAAAATGCAATTTTCCAGTGAATGTATTTTCAGAGCTCTGGCTGACTGCATGGATGTACACATATGCTCATCATCATACATTTAGCTGATGACTGCTCACTGCTAGGTACTACTGAGCGACATACATTTATTTCCAAGAACAGACTACTTCTAGAAAAAAGAAAACAAAAAAAAAAAACAGCATAAACAAATCCATCCAATTAAAGAAGCTTCAATCTGGCCTGGGCGGTAAAAGCACAGACTCAGCACATTACCTAATAAAAAAAAAAGTACAGCTGTGTAAGTAAAGTTACCATTAACAGAAGATGTTCAAATGATCATTGCTACAGTAGCCTTAACTAAATGGGTTATATCCTGCCAAGGATATAACAGCTGGCCAGCTTCCAAAGCTTCAGGGCACCTTCCATGAAATTAAACCATTAGGCAGCTTGAGCTGAGCTGCCTAAAAACACAGTTTATATCACCAAGCCCTTCACAGCTCAGAGCTTTCAAGCCAATTGAGAGATAATACCATGGAATAATATATATATATATATATATATTTATATAAAAATATATACATATACATATATATATATATATATATATATATATATACACACACACACACACACACACACACACACATATATATATATATATATATATATATATATATATATATATAGGTTTACCATTGAAATGTCGCCGTTCAATTGCATGGCTATGAAGTATTCAAACAACAGATGTTCGAATACTTCATATGTGTGCAGGTTACATAAGCGAACGTCATTTTTGCGCATGGACTGTGCATTCGCAAATATAAAGTTCGCTCATGTGAAGGGATCGCTGTACTGTGCGGTTAGGGAAATACATCCCTTTCCTCACTGTAGTGCGATCTCGAAGTTGGAATATTAAGTTGGGGGGTGGGGGTGCAGGGGGGCTTGCCCCCTTGCATAAACGTGATGTTAGGTTAGCTAGTTAGGGAGTTACGGGAAGGGTGGGATTGCTGTTAAGTGCTGAAAATGTACTAGCCTATGTTAGGTTAGCTAGTTAGGGAGTTATGGGAAGGGTGGGATTGCTGTTAAGTGCTGAAAATGTCATGATCGACATTTTCAGCATTAACAGCTATTTTGCGACATTAGGGACGTTCGGTAATGAGAACTTTCGGTGAAACACTTCGCTAATAAGTACACTTTTTTTTTAAATTTCAAGATTATGATAGTAAACCACATATATATATCTATATATATATATATATATATGGGTCTACTTCAGAAGACTGAAAAACCAAAAGACTGAATCCCAAAATACTGAAAACGGAAAATACTGAAATAATTTTAAATGCAAAAGGCAAGACCCCCTGCACTCCTCATGTGGAGGGCTGCTCCCCCCACACCCCCTGCTAATTATATATACTAACTCCAAGACTGCACAACAGTGGAGAAGGGGCAAATACATTTATACTATACATACACACACACACACACCATGGCAATACAACATACTCAAAAAAACTAAGAGGGAATGGAGGGAGTAGCTATTGCAGCAGTGATCATTCAAACATCTGATGGGATGGTACGTTTACTTACACAACTGTACTATGGTCATAATAATGATCACTGCTGTGGTAGCCTTTTCTTTGTGGGTGGATTATAGTAGCTTACAACATTTTGGAGGTGGAAGGGAAATGGTCCAGGAGCCCTTAAAGAATGGTCCTAGCAAAGCCTGATCTACACCTACAGAAAGAGTCAAGCTTATAGTCCAACTTGCACAAAAGCCGCTAATGCCGTAACTCTTTCAGAACAGTGAGTTTATTAAAACGCTAAATGAAACACGTTTTTCGTCTAGTTCAAATGGCTAGACTTCTTCAGAACAAAAGCAAAAAACAATGTCAGTTAAAATTCAAACCGCATATATATGAAACATCCCCACCAAAATTTCATTGACACTGGTTTCTCTTAAAGATATACACTATTAAAAACCATAATATATTGGTCATAGAACCAAACTGCTTTTGACACAGGCCTGTATTATATTTATAAACATATATACACTCTGCAGCAACCCTACTTCATTCCACTCACATAAAATGACAAAACGTTACAAATGCTGAAAAATACTAAAAAATAATAAACTCATAAAGTACGATCTGTGAAATGCATGTCATTTCAAATTCATACCTTCTACATTAATATGCTGCCCTGTTTTCATAATGAAATTACTGAATATTAAAAACTTGACAGCATATTTTACATTTTATAAATTAAAACTCATACAGTCAAAAACATAAATAGTGCATACCGCACAATCTATGAACCCGCCCAAATGTATTCATTCTCCATAACTACACTAAATTCTATGTATGTATTAATTTAAATAAATCATAAAAATTCTAAAATCTAAATGATAAGGTGATCTACCTAAACCAAGAGACATATATTATAATGCCCTTTTTAAAAGCTATAAATAATACATATGTATCAATCATTGTTTATTTAGTAATGATCATCATATTGTTGAATCATCTATCCAAACTTCTAAGTTTTAAAGGGCACATTAGGGAACACTTATCATTTAAGCCAGGGTTTGTTTAAGCATTAAGTTTAATTTGCCACAATAACTCCATTTTCTCCAGCAACAGACCAAAAGGACCTCCCCTCATATCTTATTTAACTTGGTCGATTACTTTGAATCGAAATTTGTGATCAGGAAAAGCCAGGATATGTCTGGCAAGGGCATTATCTTCTTTTTGTAGGCTGATACTTCTCTGGTGTTCATAAACCCTGTCTCTTAATCTGTGCTCCGTCTTCCCTATGTAAAAAGATGGGCAACAATGACAGATGGCTAAATACACTACTCCTTTTGAATTGCAATTAAATTTACCTTTTGTGTGCAACCTGAAGCCATTGATCTCAATATTGACTCCTGGTACCATTAAGTAACAAAATGAACAATTGCCACATTGTGTCATACCTCTATTGACTATTAAGGGATTGTCTTGTTGTTTTTTCTGCAATAATTCTCTAAAACTTAGTCCCTTCCTCCACATTATTTTTGGTGATGTTCCCAATTTACACGTTAGTGTATTGTCGTCATTCAATATAGCCCAATTTTTCATTATGATTTTTCTTATATTATCATAATCTAAGGAAAAACTCAAAATGCAAGCCATATTGAACTCAGCCTTAGTTGCTTGTTGTATAATTCCTTGTGCTACTGTACTGATGCACCCATCAATTTGATTACACAGACAATTATTCTGCTGTTTTAATATAGGTATATATACCCCGTTAGTTCTTTTTAACTAGCTAACCTAACATCACCTCTTCTATTAGTTCTATCAATGTGATGGGATATGCCCTATTCAAAAACATTTGTTTTAGATTGGAACATTCCTCTAAAAATTATTTCTCTAAGGTTATCATTCGCGCAGCCCATACCAACTGGCCTTTAACCACTGACTTTTTTTTGGTGTTTTGGATGTGCGCTGGAATAGTTTGAATACGTGGGTTTTCTGAAAATTTTTACTTCATACTCTTTTAGTGTATCATTTTTGATCAGTGTCACATCCAAATATGAAGTTGATGTTGCATTAAATGTATATGTTAACTGCAAAAACTCTGTGGATCTACTTAAGATGTTAACTGCATTATTAGCCAAATGCTCATCTCCTTCAATGATCATAAAAATGTCATCAATAAATCTAACATAGAATTTGATGACATTCTTAATGGCATTGTTCCCAAACACATATGTGTTTTCCCAAAATGACATTACCAAATTGGCAAAACTAGATCCAAATGGAGAGCCCATAGCTACTCCTTTTTTCTGGATGTAAAACTGATTATCAAATAATATAAAGTTATATGACAAAATGATGTCCAGAAGCTCTTGTACCAAAGAAACCTCATCTTCTGGTGCACCCTTTTGTCTCATTCTTGTTGTTGCCCATTCAATTCCTTGTTGGTGTGGAATGCTAGTGCATAACTCTTTTACATCTACTGTTAAGAAATTATTTTCTTGTTGATATGTGAAGCTGTTAATTTTCTCTCAGAAGACCCAAGAGTCTTTTACTATCCATTGTTCCATTGCCACATATTTTTTCATAATTGTGTCTGCCAGTTTGGCACAAGCATATGTGGAAGATCTTCTCCCATCCACTATTGGTCTAAAAGGGGGGGTCAAAGGCATTTTTCTGAATCTTTGGAACACCAAACATGCAAGGTGCTCTTGGTGACTCAACCACTAAATAATTATACATATGCAAGTCAATTTTTGCTTCTATAAACAATTCATTTAAGAAGCTTTTAATAAATTGATTCGATCTGTTGTATTCATTAATCGATGATACCTCATATGTATCAGTGGTTAAGAGTTCTTTAAATTTTCTAAAATAATCCGGTGTATCCATAACTACCAACCCCCCTCCTTTGTCTGGGTTCATCACCCTCACGTTCGCTGCCAGTAACACCTCCAAGTTCTCGTTTTCATCCTTGCTCAAATTGTACTTATAACCTGATTTTGTTTCACTTAATTTCCTCAAATCTAACTCGCATATTTTTTCAAACATGTATAATGTATTATGCAAAGGTGGACTGAAACAACTGGAAACTCTTAACTAAATATTACTAGTGACTTGACCACCTAACAATTGTTTTAAATTCAATTTTCTCACAAATAATTTTAAATCACAAATTGTTTGTGCCAAGTTCATTTTACATGCAGGAACAAAGGTTAAGCCTTTTGACAATGTGTCCACCAATTGTTCTGAAACATGAAATGATGAAAAATTAAAAACAGAAAAATCCCCCTGTTTATTTTTAACCACATCACATATTCTATGTTGCTGGTTAGTCAATGTTATCTTCTGCTGTTGTAATTTCTCCTCTTGTTCCATTGTTTCTTTTGGTTGCATCTTGGAAAACCCTCTTTAGTATTAGAAGTGGACGCCTGTTGATTGATTATTTCATTACTGTTACTGTTGTTATTACGTGTTCTGATCCTTTCACTTCTCCTAACATTGTCATTATCTGCTTCTTCATTGTCAAAGTTATTCTGAACATCATTTTGTTGTGATGCCTCACCCACAAATTGATGAGCATCAGAAGTTATATCTCTGTCTTCATTATGATCAGAATTAAGAGCTTGTTGTTTGGACCATATTTGTGATCCCGGGGGTGGGGGGTAAGCTGTCCCTGTATTATATTGCATCTGATCCCTTTGAAGTTTCTTTATTTTAATTTGCCTTCTTTTTTCTAAGTGCTTCTCGATACTTTGAAAACAATGAAGATATTCATATTTGTATGTCCCAAAGTCTGCATGCTGTTTGATTTGCCCATCAAGTGACTCAATACACTGTTCCAGTTCTTTATTTATCAAACTATAGTGCTTAATCATAATTTGTAATAATTGCAGGCCTTGTTGGTTAAAAAACTTGATTAAATCCTGATGGAAAAACGATCCTTGCAACAGACCAGTGGGGTATCGCCAAGTTCTAAGCCCTTTCGGTACAATTTCAAGTTTCAAACATTCTTGGAAATGCTCTATTTCCAAGCACAATTTTTTGTATTTTAACATATTTTGATCAAATGAGTTTAAAAGTTCTGGTAATGTTTTATCCGAAGTGTTTCTACCTGGTGATACATTAGTCGAATTATTTGCCCCCAACAAACCTATTGGTGATGTTAACCAGTCTTTTAGGTTCGGTACTTGTGTTATCTCACTTACAGGAACCTGCATTGGTTGTTGGTGCATGATTACATTGTTTTGTGCCATTGACCTGTTATTATTGTCATTGGCACTGGCAACACTAGTATTTAACAAGTTAGATACAAATCCTGTTTGCATTGTTTGTCTATGTTGTCCTTGACTTCATTCAGCATTACAAATTTGTACAGTACCTGTTTGAATTGATTGTGTAGAAGGTAATGCCATCACTTGTCCCACTTGTCCTGGCTGGAAAGAGTTAGAATCCAATTGTCCTGTTTGTACTAACTGACCGGGATTAGAAATGACCATTCGGTCCTGTTGCTGCACGGTTACGACCATGTCCAGTCTTTCATTCATCGACTCCACTTTCTGGGACAGGAGTTGAATTAACATGGTAAGCTTCTGCATCGATTCCGGTTCCCCATTTGAGTCTTTCAAAACATTAGGTGTACTCTCAAATGAGTTATTGGCCATGGCGAACCACAAACTACAACTAGTACGATCAACTTAAACACCAACTTGCACAAAAGCCGCTAATGCCGTAACTCTTTGAGAACACTGAGTTTATTAAAACGCTGAATGAAGCACGTTTTTCGTCTAGTTCAAATGGCTAGACTTCTTCAGAACAAAAGCTAAACAATGTCAGTTAAAATTCAAACCGCATATATATGAAACTTCCCCGCCAAAATTTCAATGCCACTGGTTTCGCTTAAAGATATACACTATTAAAAACCATAATATATCAGTCATAGAACCAAATTGCTTTTGTCACAGACCTGTATTGTATCTATAAACATATATACACTCTGCAGCAACCCTACTTCATTCCACCCACATAAAATGACAAAACATTACAAATGCTGAAAAATACTAAAAAATAATAAACTCATAAAGTGCGATCGTGAAATGCATGTCATTTCAAATTCATAATTCTGGCTTAAATGATAAGTGTTCCCTAACGTGCCTTTTAAAACTTAGAAGTTTGGATAGATAATTCAACAATATGCTGATCATTACTAAATAAATAATGATTAATACATATGTATTATTTATAGCTTTTAAAAAGGGCATTATAATATATAAGTCTCTTGGTTTAGGTAGATCACCTTATCATCTAGTTTTTAGAGTTTAGAATTTTTATGATTTATTTAAATTAATAGATACATAGAATTTAGTGTAGTTATGGAGAATGAATACATTTGGGCGGGTTCATAGATTGTGCGGTATGCACTATTTATGTTTTTGACTGTATGAGTTTTATTTTATAAAATGTATAATATGCTGTCTAGTTTTTAATATTCGGTAATTTCATTATGAAAACAGGGCAGCATATTAATATAGAAGATATGAATTTGAAATGACATGCATTTCACAGATTGCACTTTATGAGTTTATTTTTTAGTATTTTTCAGCATTTGTAATGTGTTGTCATTTTATGTGGGTGGAATGAAGTAGGGTTGCTGCAGAGCGTATATATGTTTATAGATATAATACAGGTCTGTGACAAAAGCAATTTGGTTCTATGACCGATATATATTATGGTTTTTAATAGTGTATATCGTTGAGAAACCAGTGTCATTGAAATTTTGGCGGGGAAGTTTCATATATATGTGGTTTGAATTTTAACTGACATTGTTTAGCTTTTGTTCTGAAGAATTCTAGTCATTTGAACTAGACGAAAAATGTGTTTCATTCAGGGTTTTAATAAACTCAATATTCTCAAAGAGTTACGGCATTAGCGGCTTTTGTGCAAGTTGGTGTTTAAGTTGATCGTCAAGCTTATAGTGCTTTGGAAAAATATGTAAAGAGAACCAAGTTGCTGCTTATAGAATACGTCTAGAATCCAACCCTTTCCAAAAAGCCAGAGATGAAGCCAAGGCCCTAGCAGAGTGGACCATGACCCTACCTGGAATAGTTTTGTTATGGTGAGTATAAAAAGGTTATAGCCTGAGAAAACCATTTGGAAACAATCTGTTTAGACACAGGTTGCCCCTTCTTACCTTCACAAGAAATGAGCAACTGATTCAAACACCTGAAAGGTTTTGTTCTGTCAAGGCAGTACCCGAGTTGTCTGTTCATAGTTCATAGTTGAATGCTACAAAAACTGCCTTGATGGGCCATTTTAAGCCTAGCTAATACCCCGAGGTCAGAATCAAACACTGTACCTTGTGTTTATAAGGTAAAGACCTTAACCAGTATGCCAAACACACTCTTAAAAGAGGAATTTAAGAAATGGGCAGTGAATATAGGTTCATAGTTTATTCTAGGCTATTTACCTTACTGGGCCATTTTAAGCCTAGCCAAATTTCCCATCCCAAAGGTAAGAATCAAAGCTTGTACCTTGTAACTATGAGGTAAACATCTTAACCATTATACCAACCCCCATATTCTCTGGTCAGCCAAGGAATGGAGTATCCTTTCTTACTCATTTCTGAGTTCAGGAAAGAAAACAGGAAAATGGATAGTTTGGCTTAAAGTAAAATTGGATACCACTTTAGGCATAAAAGAAGAATTCACTCTCGAAGAAACCCTGTCTTTGTGGAAAGTAAGACAGGGTTGACTCACCGTAATAACCTGCAAATCAAATCAGATACTCTTCTTGCAGAGATCAAAGCAATCAATAAAACAGTTTTCCCATACATGTCAAACAGAGCACCTCACTGGCCCTCTTCAAGAAGAACCTTGATGAGTGGATGGGAAATATAAAATTCACCCCAGAGATCAATCCAGTGGCTCTACTCGACAGAGGCACTGGGAACTAAGGTCGGGTGGCACGATGTCAGGGTAATCCTATGGACTAAGTTTGTAAAGGCTCCAGGGACATTAGCCTAGTACACACCTATGAACCATGTTAAGAACCTGAAGTCAGCCCCATAAGCTTGTTCAAATGGAGCAAGTGTTAGCTTCTCAAACATAAAATTAAGATTCCAAGCAGGAGCCAAAAGTTTTCTTGGCGGTCTCCTATGCAACACCCATTTCAAAATCATTTTCACATCAGAATGCATCAAAAGAGGAGGATCCATGGGTAGACATGGTGAAATGGCCAGGAAATAAACCTTGATGTAGGAATAAAATAGGCAATAGCATAGTAACTCACACAAATATCGTAAAACCAGAAAACAACTAGCCTTGAATGGGTGCTGGTTATGTTGATGGCACCAACTAGAAAAAAATTTTCATTTGATAATATACAATTTTTTATTAGTAGCCTTTCTTACCTCCATTAGTACCTGCTGCACATCCTCAATAAATAGATGCCTAAAGGGAATTAAGAAACTAGCATCCAGGCAATCAGTTGAAGTTGGCTGGAGTCGGGTGTATCTAACACCCTTGTTCTTCTGAATCTTTAAAAGTACCCAGGATATCAGTAGGAAGGGTGGAAAAGCATACAGGAACACTCCTATCCAATGAAAGGAAAAGGCATCTATCTTCCAGCCCTTCCTGCATGGAGTTCTGGAGCAGAATTTTGCCAGCTGATTGTTCAGAGAGGAAAAATGAGGTCTACTTAAGGAACTTCCCACAGATTCAAATCCTAGAAGACACTCTGATGTAGTTTCCATTCATGTGAGTCTGCCTTTGTCTTCCTCAGATTGTCTGCCTCAAAATTTTGCTCTGGTAGGATGCAGGATACTGTGCTGCAAAGTCACATCCAAAGTTAACATTCCCAGCCTTGTAAAGGGGGTAAGATCTGGTTCTTCCCTGCTTGTTGATGTACCCCATAACTGTAGTATTGTCTGTCATTATTTGAAGAGGTCAAGGGGACCAAAGACAATTCACAAGAGTTGAGCACCTTGACTGGAGCAAGCATCTGCTTTATATTTATGTGCTGGCATCTGCTCCTGATGTCCCAAACACCATGCACTTTTACCCCAACTGATACTGGTCCCTAGCAAAGTCCAAGGCGTCTGTGGTGACTGACTGCTTTGGAGAAGGGGAGACCTGGATTTAAATATATATGTTAACTCCACTAAGTGATTTCTCTTTTGACAAATGACAGAACTGGAATATTAAATGTCAATGGGTGTTGGTGCTAGGACCAAAGAGACTTCAGATACCACTGTATCTTTCTCATATGGACTCTTGATAGGGGTATCATAAGAATCACAGATGCCATGAGACTCAAAATCCTGAAGTATTTCCTTGTAGAGATAAAAGTTTGAGTAGAAAACCATAGAAATAGATATAGATATTTTTCCTGTGTATGAAAAGCCCTTTGAACTGAGGTATGTAGCAGATACCCCAGGAACACAATCCTGTGTAATGGAGTGAAAAAAAGTTTTTTGGATGTTCTCCTGGAATCCCAGATTGTGTAAGAGATCTCTCACCCAAAAGAGATACTCTTGATAACTACTCTGCAAAGATAAGCAAGTCATCTAAATATGGAAAAATATGGACACACTACAGCCTGGAATGAGCTACATATAACTGAAGCTGATACACTCTTGGTGTAGTGATAGTCCAAAGGGTGAGGCAGAGAACTTTTAGTTATGTACTTACCATAACTTCGGATGTATGGGATCCATCTCGGCTACATTCACAACATATGGGTTCGAAGCCGATCCATCGGCTCCGACTCGGCAACTAATACACTAGCACAAAGTCTCTCATTGGCTGGGCTACTCCCTATCCCAGGATGCACTACACCTGCTTCCCCAGATCTTGTTTGTTCGCTTTCATACACCCATGCAAACACAGAAAAACTAGTAGTCACTATAACCAACTAAAGTTCTTCAAGAAAGATCTCCAAGAAAAAAGAGACTACAGCTCCTCTAAATCCGAATGGAAGGGGGAAGGAGAGTGGGTACTTATGAATGAGAGATGGATCCCATACATCCGAAGTTATGGTAAGTACATAACTAAAAGATGTAATGGGATCCTATCTCGCCTACATTCACAACATATGGGACAGCGTCCCTAGCACCTACATCCCGGGTGGCTCATTGGAACACACTCCTGAGAACTGTGGAACCAAAGGAAGCTCTGCCTCGAGAAACCACATCCAATTTGTAATGAGAAATGAAAGTGTGCGGAGAAGTCCAGGTTGCCGCAGCACAAATATCATCTATTGATAACTTGGAGTGAAAAGCTACGGAAGTAGCCATTGCCCTGGTAGAATGAGCCTTGACTGGAAAGGGAAGGTCTTTGTTAGCCTGTGAATAAATAAAATGATACAATCTTTAATCCATTTAGATATGGAGGTTTTTGTTACTGGTTGACCCAATTTGTTCACTGCAAAGGAAACAAACAGTTGATTTGATTTCCGCGTTTGAGCGGTTCTATTCAAATAAAAACGCAGTTGTCTATGTACGTCCAATTGATGCAAAGTATATTCTGCGTTATTAGAGAATTCTGGGAAAAAGACAGGGAGTTCTATAGTTTGCTGCATACAGAAAGAGGAGGACACTTTTGGTATAAATGCAGGGTTTAATTTCAATGAAACTCTATGCTTGTGAAAAATCAAATAGGGAGGATCAGAACAAAGAGCTTGAAGTTCTGAAACTCGCCTAGCAGATGTTATGGCTACTAAAAAGGCCATTTTCCAAGACAGAAATTTTAAATCACAAGTAGCAGCTGGTTCGAAAGGACGGGCAGTTAGGGCAGCAAGAACCATATTCAAATCCCAAGGAGGGACAGGATGAGATAAAGGAGGCCTAAGGAGCCAAGCCCCTTTAAGGAAAGCCTTACAAAGTTTGTGAGACATCAATGAAGGTTCAAATGAGGCATGAAAATTAGAGATCGCCGCTAACTGAACCTTAATGGTAGAAACTGAAGAGCCCGACTGAAAAAGGGAGGCCAGAAAATTCAGAACCTCCGATACTGGTGCAGTGAGAGGATCTATACCCCGTTCTTGAGCCCAGAAGGCAAACCTTTTCCATTTACTGGAATAAAGTTGATGGTGGAAGGTTTATGAGAAGAAGACAGTATGTGGACCACGTCCGGCGAAAGAGCATTGTCTCGGACTAAGGATGGAAGTGGAGTAACCATGCTGCCAACTTCAGGGACCTGAGAGACGGATAAAGCCATCCTGACTGATGAGTCAACAGGTCTAGCACCGGATCCAGAAACCATGGACCTTCTATCGCATGCCTCTGTAGGAAAGGAAACCAAACTTGACGAGGCCAGTGCGGGGCAATCAAAATCATCTCGCTCTCCGAGTAAATGGCCTTCTGTATCACCCTCGGTAGGAGGGGGAACGGAGGGAAGGCGTAGAGAAGACCGGGAGGCCAAATGTGAGTCAGAGCGTCCCTGGGAATCTGTCCCTGAGAAGGAAACAGTGTGAAGAAATCTCTGCATTTCGCATTGTGAGGGCTGGCAAACAGGTCGCAGCAAGGAAGACCCCATCTGTCGAAGATTTTCGCAGCTATACCCTGGTTGAGGGACCACTCGTGGGGTAAAAGAATGGTCCTGCTTAATCTGTCCGCGATGACATTGAACTTGCCCGGTATGTGCGTTGCCATTAGAAAGCGGTTGGTAGCTACCGCCCAGTGCCAAAGTCTCATGGCTTCTCTGCATAGTGGGTAAGACCTGGTTCCACCTTGCTTGTTTATGTACCACACCACCGACATGTTGTCGGATAGGATAGTAATCGGGCCCTGTGGGAGAGCGTGATGGAGAGCTTGGAGTACCAATAGTACCGCTCTCATCTCCAGGACATTGATATGCAAATGCGTTTCCTGGATCTGCCATGTGCCTTGGACCGACCTGTCCAGGTAATGACCCCCCCACCCTACCTGGGAGGCATCCGTAGTCACAGTGGCAACGGACGTTGAGGTATAAAGGGTCGCCCCTGGTCGAGATTTGATTGGAGGAGCCACCAATGCAGATCTCGACGGCAACTTTCCGTGATTATGATTAAGTGGTTCAAGGGAAGTTCCTGATAAGACCATTGAACCGACAGTAGCCATTGTAAAATTCGCATGTGAAGTCTGGCCAAGGGAACTAAAAGTATGGTCGACGCCATCGAGCCCAACAGTTGTAGGATCCGATGGGCCGGGGCTCTTTGTAGGGGAAGACAGGATTTGACTTGATCTTGTAAGACCTGAATTCTTGCTGCCGGTAAAAAGGCGCGCATTCTTTTTGTGTCTAAGTCTGCGCCTATGAAGGTAATACGCTGAGATGGCTGTAGTACAGATTTTTGCAAATTGAATGTGATCCCCAAGAAACGGCCCAAGGTGAACGTGGCTCTGAGCGCTTGGAGTAGTAGATGCTCGGAGGTGGCAGTAAGGAGCCAGTCGTCTAGATAAGGAAACACCTGGAATCCCAGACTTTTCAGGTGAGCAGTTACCACTGCCAGACACTTGGTGAACACCCTGGGGGCTGTGGTGAGACCAAAGGGCAGTGCTCGGAATTGGAAATGACTGACTCCGAGGCGGAAGCGTAAATGTCTCCTGGACTCTTGAGCTATGGGAATGTTTGATAGTAAGCGTCCTGGAGATCTATGGAGCACATCCATGCATCTTTTTCCAGCAAAGGAAGAATAGATTGAAGAGTGACCATTCGGAATTTGGACTTCTTTACGAAACGATTCAATGAACTGAGGTCCAAAATGGGCCTGAAGTCCCCTGTCTTTTTTGGTACCAAAAATAATTTTGAGTAAGTTCCTGATCCGATCTGGTCGATGGGGACAGGCTGGATGGCTCTTTTTCTAGCAGCTTTGAAACCTCTAATGCTGCCTGATCCCGCTGACTGGGTGGTACGTCCGGGATTTCCCTTAAAGAAGGGGGGGGTTTGTTGAAAGGGATGATATATCCTCCGGTAATAATGCGCAGCACCCACTGATCGCTTGTTATGGATTCCCAAGCTTGTGGGTGTGCCGCAAAGCGACCCCCGACTGGCTCCGGAGATGCACAGTCGGGCAACAACTCAGGAACGCTGGTTGTATGAAGAACCACGAAAGGAATCGCGGTCTCCAGAGTTACGGGGGCCTCTGCCACCACTGGGGCGGCGTCTTCCAAAATCCCCCCCCCCCCTGCCTCTGGAGGGGGAATCACTGGGTGGAGTAGGGAAAGACTTCTGAGATTTTTTAAACCACATTTTCCCTCCTCTCCCAGCCTTGGGGTAAGGCCTAGAAGGAGCGGAAAATCGGGCCCCAACGGCAGTCAAAGTCTTGCCCTCCTGCTCGCACCGAGTTAGTGTGTCCTTCACCTTGGGTCCAAACAAAGATGACCCATCAAAGGGCCGGCGAAGGAAGACTTGAAGGCCTCCGCGAATGAACACAAGCGTAACCAGGCTTGTCTCCTGAGGGCAACGCCTGTTCCCGCTGCTCTACTCGCCCCTTCGGCTGCATATGAAATGAGCCTCATGGACGAGTTAACAATAGAAAAGAGGGTAGTCATCTGTGCGCCAACAGTCGGGGCCAGCGCCTCAGGTAGGTTATCAACAAGAGAGTCATTTAGCTCTTTGAGAAGATCCCTTTGGAGCCTCGTAAAATGACATAAGTAATTCAGCGACCGTAAGGCAAAGGCTGCTGAAGAGAGGGTACGCTTCCCGTACCTATCCATGCTCCTAGAATCCTTATTAGGAGGATGAATAGACGTTGAAGCCTCTGCCACGTTCTGCTGTGTGGCAGAAGCCACCACCAAAGCATCTACAGGCACACCCTTTGTGAGAAACTCCTTCTGGGGGGGGGCTGATAAAAATTTATTAGGCCTCGCAGGCACCGGTTCCACAGAATCAGGGTGTTCCCACGCCCTTCGAGAAACCAAATCAAGGAGTTCATCGAAGGGCGGAGACACCCAGGAGGCGGAAGGCTGGGCCCCAAAGGCCTTGAGGAAGACTGACTCCTCAGCTGAAGGGGTTTTGGCTTGCCAGTCACCTCTCTGTTTCAGAATCTCCAAGATATCTGAGAAAGAGATATCATCAGAAGATGATTTGGGGGACCCTTCTGCGTCATCGAGGTCAGTATCCGATGTAACAGACTCATCTTGGGAGTCTACGTGCTTCCTCTTACACAATTTCTTCCGTGGGGGTTCGTCCGAAGCAGTTTCGGACGGACCACCCGGAAGAAGGGAACCCCCGATGGGGGTATCCTCAGGCCCTGGGGCCCCGCTGCCGGGGGGCTGCAACACAACAGAGGCACCAGTCTCCAAATCTAGGGACGGTGAGGTAGAATCTTGCTGAACCAGCAAAGGCATGGCCAGCGCGCTCCTCATGGCCTCAAAGGCCGGACCTCCAGAATCCAAGGAGGTCACTGGTCTAGAGGCCACGATGGCACTGGGAATTCCAGCAGCCGATGCTCCGAGAGGAAGACTAGGCACCGAAGCACCCAATCCCAAAGTATTCCCCTCGGGCCCGGCTGAGGAGGTCGCAGTACCAAACCCTGAACCGGAGGACAGGGTAGGAAGCACAGTTGGAGCCGAGAGACCTCGAAGGGGTCTCTGCTCCAACCGTATGGCTCCGCTTTGCTCCACCACCACCGACTCCAACAGCTCCAAGGAGGTTGGAGGAGGAATCGAATGTGTTGGAGGGGGGATCGGCTCCGACGCTAACTGTGCTGGAGCCGAGACCAATTTAGTAAACACTGGAGATTGGAATAGCCTCTGTAAAACCCTATCCAGGTCCGAATCTGAAAGTCTCGATGATTTAGAGGAGGTAGACAATCGAGAAGACTTTCCTCTCGGCTCCGAGAGAGAAGGGGACCGGCTCCGAAATGGCTCCAATACTATCGGCGCCGACTCCACCACAGCATGGACCACCATCGGCACTGACGGAGCCTTCTCCGGAGCCGAGGGGGAAGAGTCTGAGCTGCACACTTCCACCGGCTCCGAAGCCATTGGAACCGATGGAGGTGATTCACCTCTCGATACTCCAACCTGCGGCTCCGAAAGCAATGGAGCCGATGTAGGAGGTATCGAGGCAGACCCTTCGACCCTCGGCCCCGAAGTCAGTGGAGCCGAGGAAGAAGAGGTCAATTTAGTCTTTTTAGAAGTCGGCTCCGACGGACTTGTCGGAGCCGACGATCTTTTCTTTGGAAGCAACAGGAAGATCTAAGGCTTCCTCAAAAGAAGGCTTGATAAGCCCTTTCAATATTAATTTGTTCTTGCGTTCTTGAAGAACTCTAGATGAGAACGCATGACAGACGCTACAAGTCTCTTGCAGATGTTTCGGCCCCAAACAATAAACACATACAGAATGACTGTCTGTAATGGACATTTTATATTTGCACCGGGTGCATTTTTTAAAACCTGACTTTTGTTCCTTAGACATGATACAGGCCACAACAAGTACAAACTCTAAGGAAATACTACAAAAAGCGCCAACTGAAAAGCGCGAGACACACTGGCGCGAGTACTGGTGAAAGATTACCTCACGAAAATTTAACAAGTTAAACGGCCCAAAGCCCTCTAATTTAAACGGGCTTTGCCCGAAAAACAACTAACCAAAAGTTAATAAAAAACAATAAAACAATAAACAATTAGCACTCAAAGGTAGGGCAAAGGCCCTCTAACTTAAACGGGCCTTGCCCGACTGAAGAAATTCAATTTCTGGAAACAAGCACTCAACAAAAAACAATCAGAAATAGCAAGAAATAGCTGTTAAAACAGCTGTTTGGTTTATATGGACAAAAATTCCCTAGGTCAAGGACCAATAAGGTAAAATTAACCACTTAGCTCCAGCCAAGTCGAGACCACGTCCAGCTTGTTAAGCGGCAAACGAGATCTGGGGGAGCAGGTGTAGTGCATCCTGGGATAGGGAGTAGCCCAGCCAATGAGAGACTTCGTGCTAGTGTATTAGTTGCCGAGTCGGAGCCGATGGATTGGCTCCGAACCCATATGTTGTGAATGTAGGCGAGATAGGATCCCATTACATCTGATAATGTGATCCGGACACAAAACCTTAAGATACGTCTGAAGTCTGCATGAATAGGGATGTGATGATGAGCATCTTTTGAATCTAGTTTTATCAGGAAACTTAAAAGAGTAAGAAGAGGTAACAAGTTGTGAAGTGACATCATTTTGAACTTGGGCACTATCACAAACTGGTTTAGGAAAGAAAGATCTAGAACTGGTCTCCAGGCATTTTCCTTCTTTGGCATCAAAAACATCCTTTAATAAAATCTATTCCCTGAGGCAACATATGTTGAAGGAAGGAGTCTGGTTTGGTGGATGAGGAATTACTCCCTGAAGGGCAGGAACTTCCTTCTTCTGCCATCTGTAACTTGATGAACAATCTACAGATCCCATGTGCTTGAAAATATCTATTGCCAAAGACAGAAATGGAGATTCAAACTTTCTGGAAGGGAAAAGGTACTGCCAGGGTATGAGGATGGACATAGTCCCTTAACTCATTCCCTCCAATGGAGTTCTGGAAGTTTGAACTGTAACTTCCAATGGGATGAGCCTAAGGTCTCTGACAGAATAAAATTATGCCCTCATATTTCAAACATTCATATCTCTGGAAAAATAAATGTTACTAAAGAAGTGCAAATGGTAATCTATTCAGGACAAACTATTTTATAGTGATAGTATTCATTAGGTTCTAGGTTTTAAACTAGAATTTATAAGCCACAGTAAACACTGGCACATTTGTAATATTTTGTAAACAACTTACAATATCTCAGCAAGCACAAAGGTTACACACATACTGTTATCAGCATTTTGTTCATCTAGCTGAGAGCTTTCATAGGAGGCTAAGTAGTTCTGCATGTGCTACTTTTTGTCAATATATTTAGAAAAACATGACAGTTATGACAATATAAATACATGTTATACAAACAACAATTAACATCTCTTTACCTACATGAGACAAAGGTCAAATATCAACACAGTTGTGTTTGCCTTGTGTAAGCTTTAAGATAATATCTTTTAATGTTTTGTATGTAGCATGGTTTTGAAATTGTTAATGCCAATATAAACAAGCAATATTTGATGTCTAAAGGTATCAGTAGAATGTAACTGCAGAAACACCTGGAGGTGTCACCTGGCTGTAGTGAGTTAAAAAGTAATTCTGTCTTTTGTTTTGTGGGGGGTCCTGAAATTTTTGAACCCCCCCCCCCTCCTTGCCACTGTTTCTTTAACTTCTGTTTACCAGCATTTTGCAGAGGCTGATAATTTTGTTTCTTGCCAAAATTGGACAAGGGGGTTCACAAGCCCATGAAATTTTGGAAAGGGGGGGTCTGAACAATTTGAGAGATTCCTTGAATCAGTTTACCCCTCTCATCACATTTAAAATCTCATTTTAAACATCTTCTGGGAGGTTCTGAGAATGCAGACAGGCAAACTTCCTTAAAAAAGTATGAGTTGTCATAGCCCTGGAAGAAGTATTAACTAAGTCATACACGCACTATAAACAATGAGGTAAGAGCTGTTAAATGGAAGAAACTAACCCATGTAAAGCAAAGCAAATTTTTCTCACAAGAAGAAACTGCTGACAATAAATTCCTCATGCTTTCACAATTAGCCAGAATTAACTTTTATATGTGTGCCTGACAACTCAAAATTCTGAAATCAAAGTTGCAGAATCATACACTTTTCTCCTATACTTCTCAATTATTAGACTGGGCCAGCAAGGATGTTAATGGTGACAGCAGCAGCCCCTTTCCCAGGGATGGGCAGAACATTCTGACTAAACAGGAAAAAGGAAAGCCATCCCTGCTCCCTCTCCCAGGACAGTCAAGAGTGGCTCTCCCTTGCCCACTAAAGGGACCTCAACAGATGCAGAGGAAGTAGCTAACCCTTGGTCCATTGCTTCTGTAGGTACTACACCAGAGGTATCCGGAGTAAAAAAAGAGAGGTCTGAGGGACCAGCTTTGGCCACAGCAGAGTCACCCACCTGCAGATGAGGCAAATTGCTAGCCTGCTGTGGTGGCAAAGACTGTTTATTTAAGTTTTTCTTTTTATGACTGAAAGAAGGACTAACCATGGAACTGGTAGTTTGTTCCATGGTCAAGATGAAAATGGTGCCCCTTTTCCTGGGAAAGTCAAGCAGCACAAGGTGGTTAAATTTCAAGTTTAAAAAGTCCCTTTTTCCCAATAAAAACACAGTCAAAAGCACTTTAGTACACTTTGCCAACCCTCAAAAGTAACATAAACATATTTTTTTTCAGAGAACAATAGTTTTAAACTGTTTTTAACAACTTTTTTAAAATGACAGGAAAAAAATACACTCTCCCTTAAAAGTACAGTAGAGTTTTGCGATAGTCCATTAAAACAAAAACTCCTAGAAGAAAATAAATTCCTAACCAGGAAAGTACATTTAAAGAACAAATTTATAAATGCGGAAGTCATTTTCCCCAAAGGAAACTTGTCTGCCCAGCAATGGAACAGTATAAGCTGACCATCGATTCTCCAAAGCTCGCAGAGGAATGCTCTTGTTTGGAGGCAGGATAGGAATGAAAAGCTTGATGGTTGACCTGCCATACAGTTTGAGCATGGGAAAGGTGCCCTAAAGCTCTGGAATCTGGACAGCTGTTATATCCTTGGCAAGATATAACTCATATAGCTCAGGCTACTGCAGCACAAATCAATATGATGATCAACAGATTTCCTTCCTACTAAAAGCTCTAACATCAATTCAATTTTAAAATGGAAAAAAGTATAGATTTGTTTATTAATACTTTTCTGACAAGCTGTTTTTAACTGTATAGCATTTGTGCATCTGGACGATGGTGACGAGTAAAGGGACTTCAAACCAAAAGCAGTTTTCACATAGGAGGTCTGTATTATATCTGAAAGTTAAGCTTTCCCATGCTGGCAATGGTGGGGAGTTTAGATTTGACTATTTCCTAGATGACCTGGGTTCAACTAGCAGTCTACGTGCTCAGGGAGAGACTGGAATGACTTGACAATGACAGGTTATCCATTATGGAGGTGGAGGGTAAACTGTCACAAGAGCTCCACCCTGGAGGAATGCTCAGGATGGCAGCATTTACAGTTAGGGACTCTGGTGATCACAAGCCCATCAAATAATGTACGTCCACTCTAGCTAGAATCACAGGTATACAGCAGCACAGGCAATCACACAGAGTCCAGCACAACTGGTACTAAACAGTATTTTCTGGTCAGCAGTGGAGGGATTATTAGAAGTGCTTAAAAATATTACTGTCTCAGGACACTGAGGGATTAGGAGTAATGAATATGACAATAAGGTTATGTGTATGAGGGTCACAAGGAGAATGAAGGCCAAAAGATGCAAAAGCATTAATCTTTTCTCATAAAGATATTTTTTCAATGTATATTTACTACTTTCAATGTGAGTGAGTGACATTACCAAAGCTTCAGTTTCTGTGCTGCAATCTGAAATCACTAAAAAAAGAACTGCTAGCACAAGACATTACAAACCACATTAAATAAGATAACAAGTGCCCGCTTTATTTACCTTAGACACAACATTGCTGCAGCTATTCTCGATCAGACTAGGAGAAAGTATTCTGTTTCCATTTATTATGTTAACCTGTAAAGAAGGATGAAGCCAGTGATGCAAGTTATAACCAGATATCATCTCTACACAATCTTCCAACAGCATATTGTTTTATTTCACTCTGTTTTTTTACCTTCATCTCACTCAGATTGGCATTGCTGTAATTTGGGGTCTGAAAAAAAAGAAAGAAAAACAGATCATCTACACTTATTCATATTGGCATCTACTAATCACTGTCAACTTCCACCAGTGCATGGCTCTATAATGTAGAAACCAAATGCAACCCAATCAAACATACAAGCAAGGCGTGATAACAGTGCTGAGTTTAGAACCAGTTCCCGAAACACAGCACAAAGGACTTTTTTTTGCCTGTATAGCCATAATGAATGTTGAGTGGATTGATGCGGGGGTCTGATGTCAGTACTCATGCAAAAACAACATACAAAACATACCTTTAACACTACGAAGCCTGAGTAGTAGGTTGATGCACTGAGGAATGGTAGATCACACTGGTTATTCAAGTTTGTGAAAATTCGTGAGCATGTTATATTGCGTCTCTGTAGAAATCCTACAAAAACAACACAAATGTTCATACTATAATTAAATGCAGTAATTACCACCTCGCCTTTTGCTTGTGGATAAGTAACTGATTTATTAAATTATTACAGATGGCAAACTATAAAATGCAGAGCATGCAACACATACGTGTGTGTGTGTGTGTGTGTGTGTGTGTGTGTGTGTGTGTGTGTGTGTGTGTGTGTGTGTGTGTGTGTGTGTGTTATTGAAAAGTTTGACAACTCATTTGGTTGAACAGTTGGTGTAAGTTTATAAACAGTGACTGCACATATAGCCAGTTGCTCATTTGTGCCAGTGTGAGATGGTCAATGTAAATGGTGCACGTATGTAGCAGTATGCAGGAGAATGTACAGTGAACTGGTGAGGTGATTATGTGAAAGACTGGGATTGAGATTATACCTTTTCCCTGCTGTTGTGTGATCTCAGAGGTGGCATATATAAAGTAGTGTGGGTTTAGGAGGGCTTGTTACCCCACAAAAAACTCTGGTATGAGTGTTTATGTTGGTGTGGTATAGCACTGTTGTCACAGAAGTTTGTTTTGCCTGTTGAGTTTTTTTTTTCATTTGATGTTATTAGATGCTGTACTGTGGATGCGCTTGTTTGTTTTTGCTTACTTGTTTAGGTGGAGGTTACTGCTTTGTTTAGTTAGTTTTATACACACACACACACACACACACACACACACACACACACACATAAATCTTTTCTCAAACATTTTTTTTCACTGTATTTAAAGCTGTAAACAAAAAAATGAATACAAAATACTTGAATGGGTTGCAGACACTGGGTTAAAAGACCAGGTACATCAACATCTGTTTGGTCGACGCAAACAAATAGCTGAGAAGTGTGCCAGATCTACAATCCCTAGGTAGGGGAATATTCCCTTTCCCCAGGGATTGTGTGATCTTGGAGTTAGTCTTTCCCCAGGGATTGTGTAATCTCGGAGTTAGTATATATAATTAGCAGGGAGTATGGTGGTGCAGGAGATGTTTTACAAATCATGTGATATTCCTTGAACAGTAAAACAAAAGCACATCTCGAGGTTAAAACAAACCCAGTAAGAAGTAGCACAACACAGGAAAAAGAACACTAGGAACACACCATTTCACACAGTGTACAAAAACTTTAATACAGCAAAGAAACAAAAGCAAAGCTTCAGAAGAAAGTTCTTTCTCAATGCTTAAACACATACCAATAGATACACTCTCGTTAAAAAACACAGTCAGCCAATCAGTACAAACAATACATTAGATTAAATCAGAATGCAATGAAAGAGGAGGATCCATGGGAAGACATACTGAAATGATTAATAAAAGAACCTTGACAGAGGAATAAGAAAGGCCATAGGATAGTAACTCACACAAATATTGTAAAACTAGAAAACAACTAGCCCTGAATGGGTGCTGGTTATGTTGTTGGCACCAACTAGAAAATGTTTTTCATTTGTTAATATATGATTTTCTAGTAGTAGGCCTTATTGCCTTTATTAGTATCTGCTGAACATCCTCAGAAAACAAGCATCTAAAAGGAATTAAGTCCCTATCATCCAGGCAGTCAAATGATGATGATTGATGTTGGGGTGTATCAAACACCCCTGTTCTTGTGTGAGTAGATCCATTCTGTGAGGAAGCTTGTGGTAACTGCCCCTGGCCATTTCCAAAAGAAGGGAGAACCATGGTTGCCTGAGCCAGAAGGGAGTCACCACAGTGATCTTGGGGGATTCCTTCTGAATCTTCAGAAGTACTCTGGATATTAGTGGAAAGGGTGGAAACGCATACAGGTACAATCTTGTCAAAAGAAAAAAAAAGGCATCTGTCTTCCAGGCGTTTTTGCATGGAGTCATGGAAAAGAATTTTTCCAGTTGATTGTTCAGAGAGGAGGCAAAGAAGTCTATTTGAGCAACACCTAACAGATGGATCATATCCTGGAAGTCCCCCGGATTTAGTTTCCATTCATGATGGTCTGCAGTGGTCTTGCTCAGTTTGTCTGCCTTACAGTTTTGCTCTGACAGAATGTAGGATGCCTGTACAATGAGATTGTGCTGTGAAGCTATTTCCCAAGCCAACATGGTTAGTCTAATAAATCCAAAGTCCTTCAGAATGCAGGTACCAATACATACATTGTGAAACAATCCATATTATAGTCAGTATTGTTGCAAAAAATGTGCAACTCACTTCAGTTTAACTGCTCTCAGTTTAAGGGCTGGTACAATAGAAATATGATCGAGTCCTGGGAAAACACAGGTGTCCAGGCGTAATTGCCACATCAATTCCCTAAATTCAAGCCTGGTTTCCCAGTCACCACCCCTATCATCATGTTTAACACACTCAAGAACCCAAAATTTAAAATCAGCTCCACTACACTGCAGAACATGCCTAAACAGGGCATTCGTATTTTTTCTTTGGCTAATGTCATACATATGTTCATATATCCTGAACCTTAGATTTCTCTCAGTTTTACCCACATAAAAGGCCCAGCAGGTGTTGCAGTAGGCAAGATAAACCACTCCTTTTGTGAAACAAGGTTCTTGAGTGTGTTAAACATGATAATAAGGCTGGTGACTGGGAAACCAGGCTTGAATTTAGGGAACTGATGTGGCAATTATGCCTGGATGCCTGTGTTGTCCCAGGACTCAATGCATTTCTATTTTACCAGCCCTTAAACAGAGCAGTTAAACTGAAGTGAGTTACACATTTTTTACACCAATACTCACTATAATATGGATTGTTTCACAATGTATGTATTTTTTAAATGTTTTTTGTACAAGATTTTATCTTATTTTACTATTTTATTTGTGTAATTGATTGACAAGATTTTGAACCAATGAATGTGCTTGGCTGACAATTTAAATGTATAGGAAACAGATCCTTTTGATTCTGATGAAGTTTCCTGTTTTGGAGATGAAAGTGCTAAATCTTACTGTCTTTTGGAATAAAGAAGTGAAATTATACCCTGGTGTTTCATTCATTGTGGAGGGACAGCCTTTATTGGTACCTGCATTCTGAAGGAATTTGGATTTATTAGTTACGTGTTTCCTTCGGTTAGTCCATTGTGTGTTACAACATGGCTAGTCTGCAAAGGGGGTATGACCTGGTTCCCTGTTGCTTGCTGATGTACCATATCACTGTGGTATTGTCTGTTACCACTTGAAGAGATTCTGGGGACCAAATATGCTTCAGAGAATTGAGTGCCTTTATAAGGGCAAGCATCTCCTTGATATTCATGTGCTTGCATCTGTCGTTGGTATTCCACACCCCCTGCACTTCTTCCTGAAACTGCTCCCCAAGCAAAGTTGAAAGTGTCTGTGGTGATTGACTGCTTTGAAGCAGGGAGGAAGAAGAGGATATCTGTCATCTCTAGCAAAATATTTCTCTTCTGACAAATCCCAGCACTGGGATTTGAAAAGATAAAGGGTGTTGATGCTGGGATCAAAGAGATTTCAGATACCACTGTATATTTCTCATGGAGTCTTGCCAGGGGTATCATGTGAATCATAGATGCCATGAGACCCAAAATCCCAAGGTATTCTGTTACAGTGACTGAAGTCTGAGTGAAAAACCTTAGAAACAGATTTAGATAACAATCTACTTTTTCCTGTGGAAGAAAAGCTCTTTGACCTGATGTGTCTAGTTGACATCCCAGGAACACAATCCTGTGTGAGGGAGTCAAGAAAGACTTTTGAATGTTCTCTTGGAATCCCAGCTTGTGCAAGAAATCTCTCACCCAAGAGAGATTTCTAACACTTTGAAAAAAAACTCTGCAAAGATAAGCAACTCATCTAAATATGGAAAATGTGGATTCACTGTAGCTTGCAATGAGCTACAAATGGAGCTAGACACTTTGTGAACACTCTTAGTGCAGTCAGTAGTCCAAAGGTAAGGCAGATAACTAATCATGTGATCCAGATGCATAAATCCTTAAGAAATGCCTGAAGTCTAGATGACTAGGGATGTGATGATAAATATCTTTTAAGTCTAGTGTTACCAGGAAACTTGAAAGAGTAGGATGAGGCAACAGATTGTGAAGTGACATAATTTGGAATCTGGGCACTATCACAAACAGGTTTAGGAAAGAAAGATTCAGAACTATTCTCCAAGAGTTTTCTTTATTTGGGACTAGGAACATCCTCAAATAAAAACCCTTCCCCACCTGGGAAGGAGGAACTGGTTCTATCACTCCTTTGGGCAGCATGTGATGAACAGGTAGAAACAAAACAGTCTGATATGTAGGATGAGGAATGACTGCCTGGAAAAGAGGAATTTCCTCCCACTGCTATCTGTAACTCTGATGAATTATTTTCAGAACCCGTTTTTCTGAAACAATCTGTTGCCAAAGAGAAGAATGGAGATCCAGACTTCCCAGAAGAGAAAGAGGGCTATGGTGGGAGGGAATCATAAGGTCACTTGAACAGTCATTCAGACTTGTTGGAGTGCCCTTGGTTTTTGGAAGGTTTGAAACTTCTTTTTGGAACCTCCTTGCCACTTCTTAAACATCTGTTTACCTGAATTCTATTGAGGCTAGTTATTCTGTTTTTTTTTTTTGCCAAAATTGGATGAGGAGAAAGAAAATCCCTTGGACTATTTGGAAAAGAAGGGCCGAAAAATCTTAAAGATTTCTTAGATAAGCATGCCCCTTTCATCACACTTTTTGACCACCTCTGCAGCAGAGGGGCCAAACACTAAACCTCTGTCCAAAGGAGAATTTAAAATGTCATTTTTACATCATCTTGAAAGTTCTGAAAATGAAGCCAAGCAAACCTACTTAAAACCTTACCAGTGGCCATAGCCCTGGAAGAAGTATCAACAGAGCCATACACACACTGCAAACAATGAGTAGTGACCTGTGCAATAGAAGAAACTGAGTTATTTAAAGCAGATTTTTCTTCACAAGAAGAAAGTGTAGATAAAGCATTACTCATACCTTCAGAATAAACCTTAATATAGGAGTCTGACAGTTTAAAATTCTGAAATTCAAAGATGCAGAAGTATATACTTTTTTCCCATACCTATCAATAATTTCCCCATCCTTATAAAAAGAGTAGGATTGGAATTAACTAAGAACTTAGCAGCAGACATATCAACTGATACTACAGCCGTTGGGTCAGGTTTGGCAAAACTGTATAAACATTTAAAAGACTGACAAACTTTATACATTCTATTTGCCTTTTTAGGGACAACTGGATGACTATTAGGAAAACTGCAGGCAGCGAGACACAGACCTTCTAAAGCAGACAGGACGAGACAGGAGAAAGGGGTGCAAGTTCTGGAAAATCCTTCTGTAACAGCTCATAGTCTTATTTGAGGGACTGAGAAAACTCAGTGTTCTACCCCTGAAAACACTGGGACATTCTAACAATAGTCTCAAAGAAAGAGAAAGCCCTACAGGGAGAATCAGAAAATGAACTCTCCACTAAGTCTAAATCAGAAACATGAGGACAAAAACTCTAAATCCATCCCTGCATCTTCTTGTTCAGATTCAGATTCAGAATATTTGGAAAATGAGGTATCCCTTTTTCTTTTACGAGAAACTACTTTACAAGAAGGATCAATAGCTAGAAATAAACCATGAGCCAGTCCCGGTAAACTACTCTTATCCAAAGAAATTTGAGGAAGAGTAGATAAATGCTTGGTTTTCTCTTTCTTTTTGACAGGAAAAATGAGACCAACCATGTTACTAATGGTAGCAGCTTCTACCAGGGTGATGGGCACAGCATTCTGATAAAGAGAAGCCTTCCCTGTTCCCATTCTCAGGACTTACAAGAGTGGTTCTCCTTTGCCAACTGAGGGGACTCCAAAAGCTGCAGAGGATGTGGCTAACCCCCCCCCCCCCGTCCATAGTGGCTGTAGGTGCTACACCAGAGGGATCTGAGGTAAAAGATGAGTGGTCTGAAGTACAACAAATGGCCACAGGAGTCACCCATCTGTTTCTGAGGCAAACTGCTTGCCTGCTGTGACAGGAACTTTTTTTGCTTAACTTTTTCTTTTTGTGGCTGGAAGAAAGACTGACTGTGGGAGTGACATTCTTTTCCATGGTCAAGCTGAAAATGGGGCCTTGTCCTGGGGAAAACAAGCAGCAATGTCAGTAAAACTACCAGTCCACAAAAGTTACTTTTTTTGACAGAAAAAAAAAAACAAAGTAAAAAGCACTTTCAAACACTATGGCAACCCCAAAAAACATAACATAAACACAATTTCTCCACAGAAAATAGTGTATCAGTTACATTACTTTTAAACTTACAGAAAAAATGAGTACTCCATTTAAAAGTACATTACAGTTTCAAGACAGTCCATTAAAACACAACACTTCTAAATTTAAAATAAATTTTCAGAAGAGCAAAGTAATAAAACATCAGTAAAAAACAAGGAAATGGAAGGATTTTTTCCCCAAAGGGAACTTATCTGCCCAGCTAAGAAAAGCACAAGCCGAACATCGATCCTCAGATGCCTTAGAAGAGCATACTCTTTGGCGGTAGTAACATTCTGAAGGGCTCCATATCCAGACTTTTAGTCAGCTCAGTTCGAGGTGCTGGACAGTTTGGGTGCATGGAAGATGCACTGAAGTTTTGGAAGCTGTCTTGCTGTTATATACTTTGCAGGATATAAAGCACATAGTTAAAGCTACCTCAGCAGTGATCAATATGAAAACCTTCATCTTTTGACAAGTGAAATACTGTCTAAAATAAATACTGACATTAGCGTCAACTGAGTCATATTTTCATTTTAAAACACCAGCATGGCTATTTCATTGGCTAACTCCTAACAAGATATGGTAAAGAGATCCTTTCTTCCCCAGTACTACACTAATACTCCATGTTATGGTGATCCACTATTTTTGATTAGTACACAAGATTCCAGCTTGAAATAATCCCCATATAACAGAGATGTAATTAAGTGGTGAGGATTGGCAGCCGTCTGCATGAATTAATAATGATTCTGTTGCAAATTTTTTTTTTGCATAGTTCAGAAATAAGTGTGTGTATATCTCTATATATCTCTCTCTATAAATATAAATATATATATATATATATATATATATATATATATATACATATATATATATATATATATATATATATATATTTTTTTTTTTTACTTTAACTGTAATACCCGAAAAGGTGACTGTATGTTTCTGAATTTCATAAAAACAGAACAGTGAAGTCAAAAAAATCAGAAATAGAATCATTTAACAAGTAAAAAGTAAAACAAGCAATTTTATGTACCGTGCATAAAAAAGGACATTACCTCAACAGAATGTATGTCATATCTCACTTATTACGTTGAAAATGTTCCCTAAATAACCTGACATATCTCAATTTTAACTCCAACAGAGGTGCCACACAAGCAAGCTAATACTTGCCATTACCAGGAAAAAGCTGACTTTTTAAACAGAATTCTTTAATCCCTAAAATAATCAACAGCTGGAGATATGACACAAAACTGGGAGATAATCTGTAAACCCAAGTCAGAGATATAAGCAAGTCTAAATCATGCTGAATACTCATATACACATTCTCCACTTTCATGGTAATGAAATAGTAATGTTTTTGAGAGTCAACATTTTCAGTCTCCATAAAATAATATTCACTGGTCATTATGTAAAATGGCAAATCCATAACATACATTTACAAACCAATAAACTCTAGTCAAAGTTCCACCAGCTTTAGATATAATATTCCAGATAAGAAAGTCAAATTCTAATAAAGTTTTGACAAGGAATAAAAGGGGTGTATGTGGATTTTTTAAACACTACCATGTTTGCAAAGTTGTAATTTGGCAGGCCCTTCTCTGCTGTTTTATTTAAGGTCACCAAGTTCCTTATGTATGGATAAACACAGGAGGCTAAGAAATATTAAAATAATCCATGGCCTTTTTGTAATAAACCCCTACAAAGATAAGTAAAACTGACCAAGTATAATTACTAGGTTACCGCCTTCATCTGCAGGTTTGATAACATTTTATTTCCAGTAATGATCTAGAGCTAATGTTCACACTGCCGGGTGGCTAGCCCTGATGCAGTTGTTCTTTCATACCACACACAAATGTATGCACATTCACACCTATGGTCACCTTAGAATGTCAGTCCACCTACTGTATGTCTTTGTAATGTGGGAGGAAACTGGAGCACCCTGAGAAAATGCACACTAACACAGGGAGGACATGCAGACTTTGCAAAGAAGGCCCCAGCCAAGAATCAAAGCAGAGGTGAGAATGCTACCCACTGTACCAATGTGCCACCCTTTTATATAAACTCTCACACACACACAAACACAAACACACACACACACACACACATATTACGCATTCATACAACACTGCACTTACTGTGCTTTGTATATAGGTGTAGATCAGTGGGTTATAGTTACTACATTATGCTTTGGATGCAGCTTTGTGTGTGTGTGCATATGCATGTGTAAATAGAATCCAAAAAGTTGCACGGAGAACAAACAGGTGCATGGAGGCCAACAGTACCTATAGAACGTTAAAAAATGCTTCCAGCACTCAACAAATATTTTACTCCTTTAATATCCAGCATCAGCAACAGCAATTCATACTGCTGTTGCTGATGTTTAAAATTAAAAGATTACTGTATTTGAGCGCGGGAAGCATTTTTTGGAAGTTTTATATATATATATATATATATATATATATATATATATATATACATACACATATACACATACACACACACATCTACATATATTTATGTACATGTGTGTCTTTCCTGTATACTCACAGATATGTAAATATTCCAACTCTGGGACTGCAAAGTAGTGGTGAAATAGCATAATCATTTTTCCAATATAAAAGTGATCTTGCACCAGTAAAGCGATCAGCTGTTTTGTCAATTATCTGCAGTTGACAAAGCTTTTGACCATTTGACTACATATATATATATATACACACACACACACACACACACACACACACACACACACATATATATATATATACACACACACACACACACACACACACACATTTAAACAGGCGCTTTATATATATGTATGGAAGTTTTACTGTACATCGAATACACCCAATGTCAACAAGCAAAATATTAATGCAATAATGTGGGATTCATGCACTGAGAAACAGCCACAGCACATGCAAAATTTAAAAGAAAATCACTGCATCTCCATGTGGGGGGCTTTGCCCCCCCCCCCCCGCTAATTCTATATACTAGCTACAAACCTGCATAAGTACAAGGAAAGGGCATATTCCTCAGCCCCGGGAATTATTTGACTTGGACACCTGCTTAGTGACTAAACAGCTGTTGACCAAACACACATTTGATCTTTAGGAGGGACTAGGTTCTTAGGTAGGTACTAGGCTATCTGCCCGAGGGCATTTATAAGCCTAGCCAGAGTGTGTCGGCTTTCGCCACCCCCATTGATTAATTAACTGATCCTCTGTCAAACAGAGCCAATGAAGTGATCCCAGGGGTGTATTTTCTGTTACCCATCCACTCGTCAAGGTTTCTCTTGAAGAGTGTTAGTGAGGGGCTCTGCGTAATGTAGTTTGGAATTTTGTTCTAAAGCATGGGAATTCTCTGTGACAGGAATCTATCCCTCCAGCATGTTCTAATTATTGTTGTGGCAAGGTTTAGCTTAGTACAGCGCGTGGCTCGCAGTGACTTGGATTTCTTTAGGTGGAGCATGTCCATTAATTCTGAGTTGGACATGACTTTGTAAGTCAGGCAGAGATCACCTCTGAGTAAGCGATATGCCACTGAGTACAGCCAGAGTTTTTTCAGTCGGGCTGCATAGGACATATGTTTGAGGCCAGTAATCCTCTTGGTGAGGTACTTTTGTGGTCTTTCCAGCTGTTGGAAGTGTCTCGTGAGGTACATCCCAAATGGCGCATTGTACTCTATGATGGGTCTGATGAGTGACGAGTAGAGAGGCACTATAACCTCTTTATTTCGAGATACAAACCCTTTAAGTAATTAGATGGGCCACATTGAAGGATTTCCTAACTACTTTGGCAATATGATTGTCAAAGGAGAGATTACTATCTACCTGGGTCCCCAGATTTCTTACTTCTTCTGTATTAAGGGGGCTGCCACCTATGTGGTAATTCGTGGGTGTTTTGTTTTTCCCAAACGGGATGACTATGCATTTTATTGGCATTTAGCTTGAGGCCATGACTTTGACACCAGGTGTCTGTCTCAGTAAGGCCCTTTTGGAGGATGTCCATGTCAGCCGGAGAGTCAATTATGGCTCCCAGTTTGCAGTCATTGGCGAACTTGGTTAGCCATAGTCCTCCTGTGTTTGCCTGTACTTCTAAGAAGTATATGCCAAACAGTAGGGGTCCCAGGACCGAGCCTTGCGGGACACCACTTGTGACTGGTTTAGAGTCGGACCTGGAGCCCACTATTCTTACCATGTGAGTTCTGTCTGTAAGCCAGTTGGCAACCCATCTCGTGATGTAGGGGTTTATGTTAAGGCTGGTGGGTTTTTCTTTAATACTCGAGTGGGGAATGGAGTCGAAAGCCTTGGTGAGGTCAAGGTAGGCTGTGTGAACCACCTTTCCCTCATCTATGGCCTTGGTGACTGTCTCGAAGAAGTCAACCAGGTTTAGTAGGCATGATCTGCCTTAACAAAGCCGAACTGGGTCGGGTCAAGTGTTTGGAGGTTTCCAATGTCTTTGTTAATGAGTTCCATGATGATGCGCTCCATAGCCTTGCAGACCAGGCTAGTCAGGCTTATGGGGCGATAGTTACCAGGGTCAGTTGTGGCCCCTCCTTTGTGGAGTGGAATAACCATTGCTGTGCGCCATTCTATGGGCACGTAGCCTGTGGAGAGGCTGAGGTTGAACAGCGTGTTTAGGTGGGGAGTAAGTTTGTTCTGTAGTTCATGCAAGAAGCAGCCTGGGACACCATCTGGCCCCATTGACGCTGTGTTTTTGGCTTTTGAAAGGGCTGTTTTCACCTGTGCGTCTGTGATTTCTGGGACACTACACTTTTCCAGTATTGTTATGGGCCCTTTTGGGGGTGAAGTTTGTACTGAATCTATCTGCCAGGATGTTGGCAATATCAGTAGGTTCAGTATATTTTGTGCTATTTTGCACTAGTTCAGTACATATGTGCAAGTTGCCACTTAGATTCTTAACATAGCTAAAGAATGCTTTGTGGTTATCTTTTGAATCCTTGGCTATTTTTCTTTCGAAGTTAGCCTTGGATGATTTTATGAGGGACCTTAGTATCTTACTGATAAGGGATGTCTGTCCTTCTTGGGATTTGATTTTTTTCTGAACTAGTTTCCTCCTTCTACTGTATAGCCTGTTATGGCAGGGGTCCACCATGCTGGTTTCCTTCTCTTAGAGGAGTGAGTCTTAGTTTTTCTAGGGATGGCATGATACATGCATCTTTGTAGGTGCTCACAGAGTGCATTTGTAAAGGTTTCTGCATCTTGACAGCGTTATCATTTAGTGTGGGGGCTGTGAAACTTACCACCTCTGTCTTAAGTAAGGTGAAGTTTGCTTTAGAAAAGTTTTTTACTGTGGTTTCCTTAGTTGGGGGTGGTGGTGGGGTGTGGACATCCAGAGTGATTAGTTTATGGTCTGATCTAATCAGTGACGGGTTGACCTCCGGTGTGGAACACCTGTCGCCCATGTTGGTGATGACCGGGTCCAATATGTTTCCACCTCTGGTAGGGGATTTTACCAGCTGATCCAGGGCGTTAGAGTTGATGAATTCCAGGAAGCACTGAGCCTGGGAGTTTGTACTCAAGTAGTTTTCTCAGTTAATGGCAGGGTAATTGAAATCGCCCAATATCAGGGTGTTCGGTAGGACCTTCATGTTTTCCAGTGTCTCCAGAAAGGTGGAGTGGTGGTCCTGGGTCATAGAGGGTCATCTGTAGCAGGTCATAATTTGCACTGCAGATTTGCCCGATGTTAGTTGCACATGGATGATCTCAGAGGTATCATGCTGCGCCACTAACCTGGAGGTGTAGGTATCCTTGATGAATATGGATACACCCCCTCCTTTTGTGTTTCGGTCCATGTTCTGTGGGCGAAAGGTGTGGTATGAGTCCAGTAGTGCTGGGGTGCTCTCTGAAGCCTTGAACAAGGTTTCAGTTACTGCACAGATGTTGACGTTCTCCATACTGAGAAGTGCTTCAAGCGCGTGCATTTTGAGATTTAAATTTCTGGAGCTGAGTAGCATAACCCTTAGTGCTTTGTTAATTGTGCTGTTTACGGAGGTGGGTTTGACTGTTGAGCCTTTCCTAAAAAAGGCACTATGGGGGCAGCAAGAGCCTTGGCCAGTATTCGAAAGCTTAGGGGTGAGAGGTGCAAGCCGTCTCTTGCAAAGCAACGTGGCTTGTCGAGCATGTCATCCCAGGCTGACAGACACTGGATCCCCTTTGAATGACACCAGAAGCTTAGCCAATTGTTGAAATTGATCATTTTTTCTTTATACTGAGGTATCATTCTTGGTGAGGGCAGGATGCTACTCAGGGTCAGGGTCATACCAGCCTAAGCTACATGATCAGAGAGCTCTTCCATGTCTCTTTTCATGTAGTCCAGGGAAATACATCTCAGGTCATTCACACCAACATGAACAATGACAGAGTCATATTTGTACTTGTTCTGGAGTGACCTGAGTGCTTGTGTTATGTGGCAGATTCTGGCTCCCGACAGGTAGCTAACAGTAACCTTCTGCTTGTCCAGCCTAGTGAGTGGGACGTCAGTGCGCCTGACTATAGAGTCACCTATTACTAGTGTGTTAGGTATGTTTTTTTCGCCTTAAGGGCTGTGATTGTGCGGCACACTGATTTTGTGTTTTCTGTGTTGTCTGGTGATTGTGCGGCACACTGATTTTGTGTTTTCTGTGTTGTCTGGTTTGTGAAGGGAGGTGCAGGTTGTTTGGGTGTCTGCTTTGGAGGTCTCTGATGCTTTTGCAGGTTTTTAATTAGAGCCTCCTAGTATGATTTTGTGTATTTTTTGCCAGTGCTGGTTTAGTAGGTCTATGTGTGGCTAGAGGTGTGGTGCAAGTGTTAACCTTCTCCTCTTGACTGTCTGTTCCAGTCTTGGGTGGAGAGAGCTTAGCCTCCAGTTTGGCTGTATAATTGCATCTCTCGCATATGTTAGTGTTTTGAGGTAGAAGGAGAGGGTTGTCTGTGTACATGAGGCAGTTGTAACATTGCCTCAGGATACCCAGCTTCACCAGCTGGACTGGAGAGTACACCTGAAATTGCCCTTTGGTCATGCCTGAATAGTAGGGTGAGCTGCTTAGTCGCTTGGTTGGTGAGGGGTGAATAAAGTGCCTTGTCCTACTGGGCAATCAGTGCTTGCTATTAGGTCTGAGCAAGTGCTGGGCTGTAGGATGCTTTTTGAGTGCTTAGAGAGTTAGACTAGTTTCAAGGGAAAAACTGAAGAGGAGACTTAGTGGAGCCGGGAATAATTTAACCCTAGCTAACCGGCGCTGCCCGGCGTGCAAAACCGTGCAAACGTGGTTTTTATAGCAGGGAAATGAAGGAGAGAGAAATTAGCCCAAAATGGCCAATAAACTACTAACTTCTGGGCTGGAACCACTCCTCCAGGAACAGATAGGCTGCTCAAAGCTCCCCTCTCTCACAGGTGAACAGAGAAACTTCCTTCTATCCAAGTAAGGTATGGGCAACTCAGAAACTTGTAACACAGCCCTGAATTCAGCACTAGCCTCAAAAATGGACTATACTAGCTTAGAAAGGCAGGAAACAAGGAATTTTTTTTTTTTGTTTTTTGAAAAGATAAGACAAAAACAGTAAAAAAAATACACTTAAAACAGCTTTAAACGACTACAAACAATCAGAAAAGGCTATCGCACTTTAGTGTGTAGCCTACAACAGTTAAACAAATTATTTAAACAAAAATCTACTTTTTAAAACTGCAGGCAGTCAAATAAGTACAATATGAAAAAGAAAACAAACTTTTAAATCACAATAAATGCTGGAAAATCGGCGTTTAGGTGAAAAACAGTTAAGTACAGCAAGAAAATACAGAAAACTGGTACTTAATCACTCCAAAGTCTCTCTTCTAAGCTAGAAGGCTTGTATCAGTTTAAGGCTTTCTAGTGCTTCCCAGTAGGTTAGTTACAGGAAAGATGGGAAACAAGCGCAGCTGTGGTCTTTTAAACCGGAAAGTTGAAAGAGAAGAACAAACTGCCCAAATGGTCAAACTACAATTTCTGAGCCAAGAACCACTCTTCTTGTGGTAGACAGGCTACCTAGTGCTTACCACTCCCACCGATAAGCTAGAAGGCTTTCCTCCAACACAGAAAGGCTTGCGGGGCTCAGAAGCTTACCAACTGTCCTGGATACAGCAACTCTGTATCTGGACTAGGCTAGATACAGAAAAGGTGGGAAAACAAGCGCAAGTGTGGCTTTTAAACCAGAAAGTTGAAAGAGATGGAAAAAAAACTGCCCAAACGGCCAATAGCTACAATTTCTGGGCCAAGAACCACTCTTCTTGTGGTAGATAGGCTACCTAATGCTTACCACTCCCACTGAAAAGCCAGAAGGCTTCCCTCCAACACAGAAAGGCTTGGGGGGGCTCAGAAGCTTACAAAGAGTCCTGGATACAGGAAATCTGTACCTGGACTAGACTAGTTACAGGAAAGGCAGGGAACAAGTGCAAACGCAGGCTTTTAAGCCAGCAAGTTGAAAGAGATGGAAAACTGACCAAACGGCCAATGAACTACAATTTCTGGGCCAAAACCCACTTTTCCCGTGGTAGATAGGCTACCTAGTGCTTACCACTCCCACTGATAAGCTAGAAGGCTTCACTCCAACACAGAAAGGCTTGGGGGGGCTCAGAAGCATACCAACAGTCCTGGATATAGCAAGTCTGTATCTGGACTAGACTAGTTACAGGAAAGGCAGGAAATAAACTTAGAATTTTTTTTTTTTTTTTTTTTACAGAAAAGCAGCTAAAACAGCAGTAAATACAATTCAAATTGCAGTGCAGGCTAGCACACTTGAGTGTGTAGCAATATTACGGCAAATACAGTTTAAATAAATGCAATTAAATGAACAAAAACAAGTGCAGAAGGCAGTACATTAGAAGGCTACTAACAAGCAGTAATAAGTGCAGAGTAAGAGCGAATGAACAGATAACAGCACGCAGAACAGCAACTAAGACAGTTACAATAATACATATATTATACACACACACACATATATATATATATATATATATATATATATATATATATATATATATATAGTTGTCATTCATTTGGTTGATGATGCAAATGAGTGACACACAAATAAAAGACAAAAACTGAGTGATATCACAAATGTGTGACTGCACAGTTGCGTGAATTACATTTGGTTGAATTCAAGTTTTATATGGTGTAGGAATGTAGGAGTGTGCATAAAAAGGAATGTTTGACTGAAAAGGTGGTGGCTGTTAAAATGTGCAAAATTGCACTATAGAGAGAGAGATGTATATATATGAGTTTTACTGGGCTGTGATTTAATTAAGGGGATAAATTTAGGGATGTGACCAGTTTGTTGATGTGAGTGTGTTCTTTGTCCTTTTGTCTTGATTAGTGGCACTGCATGAGAAAGGGCATTCGTAACATAATATGTAGGGTTACAGGATTATGCCCCATTGTACCATCTTACTCATATGTGCTAAACCTAACAAATAAACAAAATAAAATGAATATAACAAATATAAATACATACAAATGCATATATATATATATATATATATATATATATATATATATATATATATATATATATAGACATGCATGCATATATATTATATGTATGATATATAAGTGTATATATATTTAGTTGCAATACAAAGAGTCAAATATTCATTTAATTGACCTGTAGCAAGTAAACAGGTTACTTGCACTTACTTTAGCATAAACTAAGGTTACATTTTATATTCCTATACAGACAATAAACAGGCTGCAAAAAAAAATAGTACTTATGTTTCTAGTACTGTAGTTAAACAACTCAAAATGTGTGTGTGTGTGTGTGTGTGTGTGTGTGTGTGTGTGTAAAGTTAGCCTTCTCCTGGCACAAAAGTTGAAAACATCTTGATATAAAAGTGAACCAGCTAAATGTGCACTACCAGACTGGTAGCTGCCATATTTTGTATGTCCTTTAAATGCTTTAAAATCCCTGTTCTTACTTTCCTAATAGTTTGCCCAAAGTAAAACTTTGAACACTGGTATTTTAGGCAGACCACCACCTGAGGGATTTGGTGTACACACACACACAGACACACACACACATATATATATATATATATATATATATATATATATATATATGTGTGTGTGTGTGTGTGTGCACGTACATATATATATATATATATATATATATATATATATATATATAAAATCTTCTACATAGGTTATCTGATGATTCCCTAGCACTTTTTGTTAACCCCAAACATTCCCAGATGTAGCTGTCACTAAATGCCCTATATACCTGAATAAGATCTCTTAGATATCTGTAAGAGACACTGTACAAGTTCAGATATTTTAGTCTTTCATAAATAACTTAAATTTTCACATCCATGGATACCCTTGGCATATTTCCGTTGCACTCTTTCCAGTTTACTCATGCTTGTTTTCTTATAGGGATTCCATGCTCAAGTTTGGGTCTAATGTAGCTAACAAACAATTACTTCATTATTTTGATTTCCTAGACTTTATAAATCTTTTTATACAACCTACAGTTCTATAACTATAATTAACCTATTGGTTGATATGATTAGAAAAACTCATAGCTGAATCTACCCATATAACCAGGTCCTTAAATGAGTCTACAGTTTCAATCACTGTGTGCTATATTAAAATATTTACCTTTCAATTTATGCCTACCAAACCTCGTATACTTAGTTTTTGATGCATTTATCAGTATATTATTCTCCTGTGCCAAAATGGTCAATTTAGACAAGTTATTTTGCAGACATACCTTATCTGTAACGCATCTAATCAGTTTACCTGATTTCAGGTCATCTGCATATAGACTGTAGAACATCTATGATGAAAAAGTTAGGTCTGAAAGATACAATCTAAACAAGTAAGGGCCTAGGACAGAGCCCTGTGGGACACCCTGACTGTAACCAAGGATTCTGCCTGTCCAGTTGCTGTATGATGCCTAGTTGTACTAATTTATTGATTGGTGTTGTGTGTATGACCCTGTCAAATGCTGAAGTTAAATCTATATAAATTACATCACAGCACAATTTTTCATTCATAGCTGTTATTATATTGTTATAGAACATCATGTTACAGGTGATAATAGATTTGTTTTCAACATATGCATGCTGATATATGGTTTCAAGTCCCAAACTATCCAGTTCTGAGAATAATTTATCCAATATTACCTTCCCCGTTATTTTTCCACAACATGAAAGTAGACTTAAGGGTCTATATGACTCTGGGTTTGTCCTACTCCCCTTTCCCTTAAAGACAGGTTTAATAAGCACATGTCTCAAATCTTGAGGAATCTCCCCATATTTATATGACCTAGTGAATAATAGATATAGTACTATAAGTTCTCACTGAAGTGTTCTCAGGTCATTGTTGCTAATTCCGACTCATCCCTATGCTTTGTTTGGATCCAGTTTGCATAGTTCTTTTTCAATATAATCTAATTTGATTCCAGTATCTGGGGTTGCCTGGATGCCACTAGGACAACTTACTACCCCTTTTGTGGAGCCAAACTGTTTTGCATAAGATTTTGTAAATACATCTATAATCCGTTGTGTCTGAGATTAAATTTTAGTATCTGCACACAGTTTATCAATTTGTATGTCTTTACTCCTTCCACATCTTATGTATCTATAAAAAGGTTTCCTATTATGTTCAATATCTTTTTATAAATTTTCTTCAAATTTTTCTTGATCTTGTCTCACATTATGCTTAATCTGTTTGTCCAGCTTGTTTATTTCAGTTTCAAAAGCTGTAGTTCGACCTCTCTTCCATTTCTTATATTTTTTTGTCTCTCACCTTAATCAAATATCTTGTTCATATGGAAATATATCTTCCTGATGTTGTATGCCTAGATCCTGATGTTAAACATTTTTTTGATTTTTTTTTTTTTTGCACTCAATTTCTCTCTCAAAACTTTCCACATTCCATCTGCAGTTTTTCCATTGAACACCTCACCCCAGTTAGTTTTACATAGTGACTGTTGTGCTTCCATATAATCTGTAATTAACCTTCTGTGCACTGGCTTAAATTTCAGTTTGGCAGAATTAGCTAGCAACAAATTAACCTTTATAACCCCATGATCACTGCACATCAATGGTGGTAAAACTTGATTTGAAGTTACAGTAATTTCTTTGGGAAGACAAACAGTATCTAGTATGTTCCGTCCCCTGGTATTTTTTTTTTTACAATCTGAAGCAATTGTTGTTCCTGAATATACACTGTGAATAATTTCCTTACTAACGTTGTAGAATCAATATTATTCCAGTCTGTTTTGGGTAAACTTAAGTCCCCAGCTAATATTATACTTCCCTGTATGTGTATATATATATATATATATGGGTCTACTGCTTTTGGTCGAATTACATTTGGTCGAAAATGGAATATAGCCCCTGCCCCACTGCAGTGCGACCCTGGAGTGAGAATATAAAGTTAGGGGGAGTGGGGGGTACAACCCCCACATTTTGCAACTAGTTTTTATCGATGTATGTTTAAATGTATTTTTAATGGATAAACAAGTATATAATAGTGAATACACTGCAATTATGTGGGGGGGCTGTGCCCCCCACACCCCCCAATACACCCCTCCTAACTTTATATTCTCACTCCAGGGTCGCACTGCAGTGGGGCAGGGGCTATATTCCATTTTCGACCAAATGGGATTAGACCCAAATGGGTTTTCAGTAAAATGCATTTTTGGTGAAGTGGGCTGCCTGAAATCATTTCTGACCAAATGTAATTCGACCAAAAGCAGTAGATCCATATATATATATATATATATATATATATATATATATATATATATGTGTGTATGTGAGTATGCATATATATGTATGTATGTATATGTTTTTGTGCAAGAGACAGAAAGGGGGGAACACGGGGATCACAGTAAACGGCAGACTGAGTTGCTAAAACAGGTTTATCAATTCCCCATTTTGTTGGTGTTAGCAACAGAAGAGGGATAATACCTTAGAAAATGCCAGAAACAATACAAGTTAACAGTGAAACAAATATCAACAATTTGAGTTATTTTAAAATGTATATCTATTCAGTTCTACATACCTGTTTCTTTGAATATAAGTGCAATCAGTCTTGTGTTACGAGTCAAAGTATAGTATACTGTGTTTCAGAATTAACAGGCTGTTGCATTCTTTTTCGCTGAAACTGCTAGCTATCATCTGAACATTTCACTTCCACAGCAGTACAAACAAAAAGCCAAAAATCCAAAAGAAGTTGCCAGGCTCCATATGAACCAACAGCAAATTTATTGTAGAACAGTAAAACAGATATTCCCAGTTAGCGCTTTCGCCTCACTTCTATTAACTCTGAGACTGCTTCAGACTCTGTTTTACTGTTCTACAATAAATTTGCTGTTGTTCATCTGGAGCCTGACATCTTCTTTTGGATCATCTGAACATTATCTGAGCAGAGTACTGGTTTGTTTGTTTATTTACTCTAGGTATCTATCTATCTATCTATCTATCTATCTATCTATCTATCTATCTATCTATCTACTAACGGGGTATGGTGAAGTAGCCATTTTCAGACAGTTTTCAGCTACAATCCACTTCTCAAGTCAAGACTAAATGTAATATGTATGGAGAGTTTAGTACAGCCAATCACCCAGCCTGTTATAAGAAAGTGGGAGGAAAACTTAGCACCCAGAGGTAACTCACGCAGGCATAGTGGGAATATGAAAATTCAACAAAGACAATGACCACGCCAGGCTGAACCCCTGCTTTTAGAACTCTAAGGCAGAAAACTTAATTACTAACCCATAATATTACCAAAAATCTTTTTTTTTTTAATTTCTAGTTCTGACATACTGTATCTGAATTTCTGTAAGGTGTTTGAAAAAGTTGCTGGAGAAGCTTAAAGGGTTGGTAGTGGAAGTATAACTGGTGATATTAGTAGTAAACTGGTTGGAGGGAAGTACATAAAACAGAGTAGTTAGATGAATGCTGCATAAGGAACAAGGTTAATTAGCAGACAGGTCAGTACATTAAATGTGCATCTATCTGAAATTACAGAGAAAGTGGAAGTTAAGATAAACCTGTCTGGGGAAGACAGGAAAGTAAAGGGTAGAGGACTCAGTCTGATAATGAGAGCAGCACCCTTGTCCCCTTCAAGGAAATTTAGACTGTAGGGAACGTTTGACTATGAGCTATGGACTAGGCATATAATGGTCTGCAAACTGATTGATTACTACTTCTCTGTCAACCTATGAACCTTAAGTCCACAGCTAATTTTTTTTAAACATGTTTATTAAATTATCACTTAAGAAATAGGCATGCATAAAACAGAAAAGTCAAACCATATCAACACTTTACCATGCACATACATTATACATCACATATGCATTCTTTCTTTATAACTATCATCAGTCCAACATTACATAAATTGCAAAATCCCTGCCTTCCCTTAAACCTCTTTCCTCATCTTGAACATTATTCTGCATGCATTGCTCCCACAATTTCCATTTATTTCTATGTAACATGTTCCTTCTCTTTTCTAAAGATCCCTCTTCCAGTGCTTTTATCTAGTCCAGTGCTAATTTTAAGACTGTAATCTCCCTACAGATAGCTGGAATGTACATTGTATTACTTAAGTCATAACAATGCCACTGACAAGCAAAGAGCACCAGCTGTATGAATCAGAAAATATCCAGAAGTTTCCTTTATAATATCAAGGATATTCTTGTTAAGTCATTACGTATGTTAAGTTATTATGTATTTTATTAAACAAACAGTTGTAAATGGATAAGTTTCCAATCAGTGACACCAGGGTGTCATTGTGCCAATACAAAAGGTGGAGTAATACCCTAGCTTGCCTCGCCATCATTACCTGAACATTAAGGAGCATGTCATAATGTAATGTATCTTTAAATACCTAGGTGACCTGTTACTAACACCTGCAAAACAGTACAGGTTCGCTGTGGGTAAATTTTGCTAATTAAGTCTGGTGGTATTTTTCAAACAAGTGAGAGCAACACTTGACAAATTTCTTACTAAGCGTACTTCATTTCTGGACCTTGCCAAGGTCTTTGACATGGTTCCCATAAGGGTGTTAATGTTTATGTGATAAGATAGGTGAGATGGCTAAATGGAAAAAAATATAGGTTAGCCGTGAAATGCTACTGATGTAAACAGCAGCATTCCACAGAAATCTGCATTGGGTTCACTTATATTCATTTTTGCAGTATATGCAGACAACTACAAACAAATTAATAATTGACAAATGATGCAAAAGTTATACAAAACAAAACAAAAAGTTGAAGCCATAGTGACTTCAACTCACAATTAAGAAAAGCAGCATTGTTAAATTTGGGAAAATGGAATTATAATTTGATTAAAGAACTGTCATGTCTCAGTGTAGATGATGAAATAAAGGATTTGGGAATGAAAGCAGGAACTAAGTTAAGTTTTGATCAATACATAGTGCACAAGATCAGAAAAGCTTATTCAGTGATGCACAATATCTGTCCTGTGCATCTGAAGTTACTGTTCCCTTGCATACTTCATTGATCCATTCTACTACTACTGAATACAGTGAAGCTTTCTGCACTCTTAAAACTTGCTGCTTAACAGAACTAGAAAAGGTACAGACTGCTCAGACTCTGTATCTTATTACTTTCTATATCCCACAGTCTCCATGGAAGTGATCTCTACTTAGCATGCAAAGCTATGTCATCAAGTTCTTTTTGAAAATATATACTCTGAAATACAGCAAGTCAAGTAAACACTGGATCTGGAGTTTTGCAGTTAAAATAAATACAGATAGGAAAAATGGGATGGGTACTGTGATGACCCTCCATTTCTGGGCCAGTAATCAAGCAGCCTCAATCCTCACCACTGGCACCTGTGGGGAACATTCACTGGGAGGAGACCAGGTACACATCTAGTATTTCCAGATGCAGCTCTCTGCATCAAGTACAATCATGCACAATTTCCCTTAAGAGCACACAAGGAACACAGTCAGTCCAGGGGGCTGGTTCCTCTCTCTTTCTTCAGATCCCCAATAAGACTCCCCACTGTCACAGCTATAGAGTTGAGTCCTTAGCCAGGGTTCCAAGCCAAGTCCTCCAACACTCTTTCTGTCCAACCAGTGCTTCGTGCCCCTGCCCAAGTAGCTGACAAACACCCTCTTTGAGATTTGATTTACACACACACACACACACACACACACACTCACACACACACTCACACACACACACACACACACACACACACACACACACACACACACACACACACACACACACACACACACACACACGCATTGGGAAAAACTGCCACAGGTTTAATAGCTATGTTCCCTCTTGTTCAGACTATAAGGTAGTTATCACTGCCACCAGAACCCCTAGCCAGCTACTTTAAGGCCCTTAACAAAGGATGTCCAATTTTACTGAGTGAACCTAACATTAATACAAATGGTAGTTTGACCAAGAGCAAGGCTATTAGGAGTGGCTTACATAGTGTCACCAAATAGTACAGTAATCTTAACTGTCCAATAGACAGTATACATTTAATTCACATCCCTGTGACTAAATTAACCATCAAGCAGCCCTCTCAGTGCTTTCTGCCTTGGTTTGTATCACTTGGAGGCCCACCTGTTTATTTGCATCTCTATACATTCCCCTTCATTGCTAATATATCTCCCTACTCTAATCTGTGCACAAACTGGTTACTAATCAGCAAGTCAATGTGAAGACACACTCCCAACCTGAATAAACTTTGCTGTCTCTTCTCTCCTTCACTTTACTTAATAAACTTTGCTGTCTCCTCTCTCCTTCACTTTACCCCCTCTGAGGCCTTCACTGATTTCCACTGATTGCCTCTCTGGTTTCTTTGCATTCCACCTGGTTTACACCCCTTGTGCTATCTCCCTCCCCCAATAACAAGTCTATATTAGACTCCTGTTGAGCATGGAGCCATCTTTAAATTTCTAGTCTCCCACCAGGACACAAGTGCTCTTCAGCAATTACATTCTGCTTGCCAGTAAGCCATTAGACCTCAGGAATTTGTTTTAAAAGTGTTCAGATTTGTAAAGTAATACTTACTTTTTTCTCTTGTCTTGGTTGGTTCTGCCCCGCTCCGTTCGCCCTCGCTAATGCTCGGGCTCTCTCCGCTCCCTTGCCCTGCCCCCATTCCCTCCCACCCCCCACTACCTCTACATTTATAGTAATCACAACCACACTCACAGCTCACATCACCTCCACCAATCCCAGCTCCTCAAGTCATATCACATTATACCACACCAACTTGCTCCACACAAAATACTCCTAATCACTCTCATTCCCACTAGGCATTTTTTACATCACCCACACTACTTCCTCATCCACATATAGTGCAATGCTATAATTCCTATTCAGCCCCCCCCCCACCTAGAAACAACTTAAACTTTATAACCATGACTATCACACAACTAAGTCTAGTCTGTCTTCTCATAATTCTTTACAACACCACAAGTTATCACTCTAGCAATATCCCTAAACTTAGTAGCACAACACTGCATTATGCACTCTCGTATACAGACACCACACATTATAATAATATATGCCCACAGTTATTCAAGAACTACATAACGGACCAATTCAGAACTAAACACATATGCTCTCATTCCTACTCCAAAAAAACACAATACTTTCTCGCACTCCTCACCAAACTCCAGCATCTGTATAACCATTTTAACTCCAGGCTCACCATAAGTGGGGATATCCAGCCCAACCCAGGCCCAAATCCATCCTGTCCAACACAAACTGCTCCAACACAAATGTCAGAACATAACACCCCCACTTTCTTCATCCCTGGGCAAATCAACAACAGCAGCAAAACCAACCATCTTTTAATGCCAAATATTAATATTAGAAGTATCAAAAATAAAATACCTGAACTCCAGGCCACAATAGCACACTACTCCCTAAACATAGTTGCTTTAACAGAAACCTGGCTAAATAAAAACATAGCTAACTCAGAAGTTCTCCCTACTGGCTACAATATCATTAGAGAAGACAGACCACTTTGTAAAGGGGGTGGAACTGCATTACTGTACAAGTCCAACTTAACTGTACGTCAATTACCAAACTCCTACCCCTCTCCCAATAACTGGGACATACTTATCTCACAACTTCAACTTCACCCTAAAAAGGTCATCACCACAATTGTGATCTATATTCCACCTGGCAATACACCTGCTAGCCTTGAAGACTTCTTATCCTGGTGTTCTTCCACATACTCACAAGAAACCCTTATTCTGGGGGACTTCAACCTTGATTGGTTCACCTGTATATCAGAACCACCAAGTAATCTAATAAATCTCCATGGCTACCAGCAGCTAGTCCAAATTCCAACTAGATGTATTAAAAAATCTAAAAGGGAATCCATCCTTGACTGCGTCCAAACTAACAACCCCCCATTGTACTCTCACAGAGGCAGTCTCCCAGACACCTTAAGTGACCACAACATAATATACTTTATACGTAGTAGAACAAGCATATGCAAAACCACTAACTATATATACACTAGAAACACAAAAAAATAAATTCTCTCCTGAGGTCCTCAACACTTTACTCTGTAACTGTGACTGGACCCCCCCCTAAAAACCCTCCCACTTGATCAGGCTGTAGCATATTTCAACAAAACATTTCTACAACACCTAGACACTGTCGCTCCATTGCGCAAAATCAAGGACAGAACCTCTACAAACCCCTGGCTCAGTAAAGAAACCAAACAAATCCTCAAGTCCAGAGACACTGCCTGCCTTTACTATAAAAAAAACCAAAGAAACACAAAGCCTAACTAAGTACCAAGAACTGTGCAACCATGCAAAAAAATGCATTAGACTGGACAAAAAATCCTACTACACAACATTGCAAACTAAATACCAACACAACCCGCAAAAATTTTGGAAAAATGTAAACCAGCTACTAACATCCACCCAAAAAGCTACCCCCAAACCAACCACCCCTGACACTAAAGTTCCCATCGAAACACAATTCAACTCCCACTTTGTAAACTGAATTTTCTCCCACTTTGTAAACTGAATTTTATCCTTAGTATCACAGGACAGCTCCTTCCTCACTATCCCCCCCAACACAAATAACACTAATACAAGCTTTACCCTCAAAACAGTTTCCACCACTTCAATCAATAGCATGCTCTCCAAACTAAAAACCTCATCAACAGCAGCTGACCTACTCCCCAGCTATTTCTTGAAACTCACAGCAGATGCTATTGCTATCCCAGTCTCCACTCTCATAAACAGATCAATCGTTGAAAACTATGTGCCCAAACTCTGGAAAATATCCTATGTTACACCCATAAAGGCGGGACCTCCACTGAACTTAACAACTACAGACCCATTGCTTTACTCTCTCCTCTAGCCAAAATCCTAGAAAAATGCATCCATACCCAGATGCTAAACTATCTTCTAGACAGCAACATCCTGTCACCTACTCGACATGGTTTCAGACCTGCCCATAGTACCACTACAGCCGTCCTCTGCTTCACAGACACAGTAAACTGTCTCAAAAATGAAGCCCTACAAGTGTCAACTCTTTTTCTGGATATGTCCAAAGCATTTGACACAGTCTCACACCAAATCCTGCTAAACAAACTAAACCAATATCATCTATCAAATTCCACTCTTACCTCATTCCAAAGCTACTTAACTGACAGGTACCAAGCTGTGAAATGGGAAAATTCTCTCTCTCCTCAGCTGCCCATAACTATAGAAGTCCCACAGGGTCCTATCTTAGGACCACTACTATTCACAGTCTTCACAAATGACCTCCATGCCTCCACACAGCATGCATGTATAATTCAGTATGCAGATGAGACTACCTTAATCTGTGCTGCACAAAACATTCCCACCCTCCTGCAAACAACTCAACTAGCATTCTCTGATGTTGAAAACTACCTTACCAAAGCACATCTTATCCTCAATCCAAAGAAAACTCAGCTTATGATTATAACCAGTTCTAACAAAAACACTAACAGTCAATTCACTATCTACTCTACAAATGCTACTCCAATTGCTCCAGTGGCACAGGCTAAGCTATTGGGAATAACCATAGACTCCCACCTAAAATTTGATAGTCATCTCAACTTAACTATTAAAAAAGTACATGCCAAACTGGGGTCACTCTACCGTATCAAACCATTTCTTACCAACAACACAAGATCAGCCATTGCTCGTTCCCAACTTCTATCCACCCTACTCTATGCATCTCCCATTCTGACTAATCTCAACAAAACTGAACTAAGCAAAATGGAAGCCTACTATAACAGAATTACCCGCTTTGCTGCAAATTGCTCATATAGAACTCATCACTGTACTGCTTTGAGACAGCTCCACTGGCTTGAAATGCCCAACCTCTTAACCTACAATCAGCTCTGCCTCTGTCATTCTATCTATTACCTCCCCAATAAGTGTCCTGCTCTCAAAAACCTAGTACAACATCACTCAGCCAAAAGGCCTCTTAGATCATCAAGCAAACTACTACTAGAAGTCACCAACAGCTACAATAGCTTTGGAGATGCACTATATAGTAGTTCAGTGGCTAAAAAACGGAACTCTGTCCCTACTAGCATTCAAAACACATCATCCAAAGCCTCCTTTAAAGACCTCATCAGGCAACATCTCAAGCAAAGTTGGCAGTGCCATGATTGCTCCCCAGGCTAGTGAAAGCGGATAACATATACATACAAAATCTAGAGCACTTGATAATAGTTTTCAGGCTTACTCACAAACACTGGCTAATCTACAGTGTATGTACTGTACCTGTGTACTATGTATGTATTCTACCTATGTTCCAAATTTCAGCTGTACACCACAAATCTATTAATTACCTTTATTTTTAAAATTAATATTTTTTGTTTGTTCTCTCCACTGTAACTGTTTATGTGCCGCATACCACTGTAAAAACACGTCTCTTGTAATTTGTGTGTATACTGATCATGTCTAAATAACTAAATGTGTCTGTAATTTTTCTTTGTTACAGTTAACAAATGTAAAATAAAATAAAATAAAATATACACTCAAAACTTAAATATCTTTACAAAGATCAGCCACAATGAAAGGTTTAAATATACTTAATAATAAATAATAAAAGAACAAGACAATACTAAATATCAATTCATAGTGACATCAGAGTTCAAAATCACAGGAAATATTTAAAATACTGCAGGACAGACTCAGACAAATAAAGAAAAACAACATCTATACTAAGCTGCACTATATTCCTGACTGAATCTAAGAGAATCACTATTCCCTACTTACTTAATACAGCAAGGCCAATGATGTGGTGAATGCTCAGTCTCACTAAGAGACTTCTCAAAATAATATCTAAAATATTAGTTCTGGGATAGCTTGCAGAATTACACCACTTGTGGTCATCTGACTTCTAGTTCCCATGCAACTCCCATTGCTGGAAGGTGGCAGGATTTAGCACCTACCTGTAAAATACACATGCAAGGGCTTTTGCCCAGATCTGTGGAAGGTGCTGGCAGTCCTAAAACAATTTCATACCTCCACTCTTCCACAGTAGTAATTAGTTCACCCCCAAAACAATACAGAAAGCTTCCTTGTACATACTTTGTGTCTTTGCCTGCATTGTCCTGTGAGATAGCACCTTTATGACCTAGCCCATAAAGTGATTTTTAATTTCAGATATATATGAAAGTTTGCTGGACTGAGGTTAACCTCCTATTTTCCAGTTTCCTCTGTTAAAACATATACATGTAAACAGTTACAACAGTGCATGTACTTTTCTGTTCTCTCCAGTAGGGCACACTGTGGATACATTTCAAAGACAAGCCCTTTGCAAATACCTTTTCAACACAATCGTCTGTGAAAATCAGTTTGATATACACATGACATACAGTTGTAATACATTTGTAACACAAGCATCTTGTATAAATCAGTTTGATATTCACAAACGACATATAATAATTTACAAAATTCCAGCTAGCTGTGCTGGCAGTACCTCCTATTGTCACAGGTATATTACTCAAAGACTGCGAGTACTACTTACTGAGTACTACCATTATGAACAAGGTATACATCTTTATTAAGAATTTCCACAAAAAATTAAACAAGGATAATGTCAGTATAAACAGAGAATAATGACAATTAAGCTTCTAGTTAACAGTTCATAAGCTTGACACATGAACTTATGATCCAACCTGCTGGACTGGCATCAACACAGACTCCAGAACTTCCCATCTTTCCTGGCAGTCCTAGTGCACCCAGTGCAGAGGTAGAGGGGAAATAAGTTAGAATTGGATCTCCAACCTGAAAACAGCAGAAACAAAACAGTCATATTTCCATAAGTTTGCTGAATTAGCAAATATCTTTCTCCTAAAACAAGA
>NC_056744.1:1753729393-1753744393 GCF_019279795.1 Protopterus annectens | reverse complement strand
AAAATATTAGTTTTATTAAGGTTTAGTTTGTAGTTAGACATAGTCGAGAAATGTTCAGTTGTAGCTATTATTTTGTTTATATCTGAATTTGGTGTAGTGCAGTATATGTTCAGATCATCTGCAAATGCAGTGAGGTATATTTTGAAGTTGTGTATTGATGGAGGATTGTGATATGTATTTTGTTTAATGTATAGAAAAAGTGGTTCTAGGTATAGGTTAAACAGGAAGGGTGATAGTGGGCATCCTTGTCTTGTTCCATTTTTTATTAGGATCCTATATGACCAAGTTTTATTTATGTACAGAGATGTGTATGGGTTGCCATAGAGAGTTTGGATGATCTGAATGAAGTTATTGGGTATATTAAAGTAGGGTAGTGTTTGGAGTAAGAATTCTAGATTAACCCAAGACTGTAATTTTTTTTATGAGACCCATTGCTCCTGCTACTATTGGAACTGCCTGGATATTCTTCTTCCACATTGCCCTCATTTCTGACTGCAAATCCTGCTATTTTATGACTTTGTATGTAAGACTCTGTAATCTTGGAGGGTAGCAATTTAATGATCAATGCTACTTTTGTCTGCTTTTCATGAACTACTACATCCAGTTTTCTTGCATCTATTTTTTGAAGTGCTGGTAAAGAGTGTTCCCATGTGATATGAACTTCATCAATTTCTATAATGCTTTGTGACTCATGTTTCCAATTCTTATCAGCTATGTCAATATTGTAATGTTTACATAATCCCCAGTGCAACACTCTTGATCATTATTATGCCTTTCAGTATGCAGGCCCTCTGCTATTAGTGTATCACACCCAGCAACAAGATGTGCAAATGTTTCCAATTCTGTTTTACAAAACCTGCGTTTGTCTGTTGTCCATGTTCACTAAGCTTTGTAAACCAATGTGCATGTAGTCCACTATACTGGGCTGCCAATATTAATCTTTCATCTTTTGGTTTAAATTTATCTCTCCTTAACCATTTCTGCATTAGATCCTGATCAACATGAGGTTTGTTCCAGGAGTTTTCTGTACCTGCAACTATATTTATGCCTTTTCCACATTTTTTGCCCTCTCATCTGATCCTTCATCTTATATTCTTTCTTTCCTTTTTTGGCACATTCAGTTGCTGCCTGACTTTTGTCTTCTTCTGGTTTGGTTATCATTCCCACTTGACACTGATATGCTTCTGCTAAACTAAGCAGGGAAGTCATCTTAGACTTGTTCTCCTCATGTTTTAAAACTTTTACTATATCTGGATCTTGAGAGGTCAACAGATATGCATGCAGTCTTACTACTGCAAATATATACATGTAATCAATTTCGAGGAGGCCCATACTTGCTTCAGAATGGGGAATATATAATCTTGGTTAACAGTGATTTTTATAAATCATTTGATAAGTGTGAAACAACTTTCTTATTTTTCCTGTCCAACTGTTCCAGTACCTTTTGGGGCCAGTCAATCACCCCCAAAACTGTATGCTAAACAGGAAGAGCAAATTGTTTTATAGCTTGGACTTTGTTCCCAGATGTCAGCCCTGTTTTCAGTATTAATTTTCATCTTCTAAAACATTACTTACGAAGTTTGCATTTACTCATGTTTTACTGTCAATCCTTCATATTTATACACTCCATCCTGTGCAAGTTCCTTTACATCACATTCCTGTCCCAGACTAATATTTTCTTGGTTCTGCAGCTTTCCGGTTTTAAAGGTTGCTTTTACACATTTATCAAGGCCAAATGACATTCTTATATCTGGAAAAGTTTTGACCACCTGCTGTTGCGCTTTCAGTTCCTCATCTGAGGAACTATACAGTTTTAAATCATCCACAAAAAGAAGATAAGTCTTCACAACTTGTTGTTTTCTGGGAGTCAAATTGTAACCATGACCTAATCTGTTAAATTGACAGCTTAATGGGTAAATGCGAAACAAAAGAAAAATGGTGACAAAGTCAACCTGGAACATCCCCTTTGAATTTTTCATCCCTGGCATAACAACTTGCCCTTTATCATGTCTTAGTTGCAGAGCAGTTTTCATGGTCACTGTAATGTAATCGATCAAATAGGGAGTATCGTATGCATCTGTAAGCACTCATTTATCCATGAATGTGGGATACTATCAAATGCTTTTTTGTACTTTATCCATGCCATCCTTACATTCTTTCCCTTTTTACAATTTTGCATTACGACTTTATTTAACAACAAATGATCCTTTGTGCCATATGACTTTCTTTTATTACCCTTTTGTTCTACTGCCATAATGGAGTTTTTACTGCCTTGCTCTCCCACCATTGTTATACTGAACGGGTATATCAAGCTGCTAGTTTACCTTTTTTTTATTAAATGTATTAGCCTACCATACTCCACATGGATTTCTTTTCCTCCTTCATTTACTGCAGTTTTTGAAAATCTTTTCCTAATATTTACATCATGAGTTAAATCAGTAGTCATAGCCAAAGGACATAACAGTTTCATGACTGGCTGAATTTCTACACAAGTAATTACTCACTTCTATCACCATTAATTTCAACTGCCTCCACTTTTGCCTGTCACTTATCTTATGCTTACACACCAGGGGACACTTGAGAGAAATCGGGATTCCAAAATTTACTAGAGCTCAAACTTCCCTTCCTTCTAAAATACCATACATTTTACTAACTTGGGTGTAATTTTACTAACTTGGGTGTAAGGCAGAGACACAAAGCTGAATCAATTATCCTTGATGCTGGAACAACTTCAGTTAAAGCATGCATTCCAGTTTTCACATTTCTATTGGCAGCATTTTCTTCACAATTAGCAATACAGATCTCACCGATGTGACCCCTCTCACAAACTAACAAATGACGTGTTGATTCTATTTCCCAGATGATGTTATACTTCCCAATACAGTTTTAGAAGCACACAATGTTTACACATTGCCATTCACTATTATGCATTCTACTAAAATTACTGGCTTATCAGAGTTCTTGGGATTACTTTAAAGTGCCCACTTTATTAAATTATTAGACAAAGCTCTTTTAAACCTGTTTGCAGTTAAAATTTTTAGCATTTCAATTTACGTTACTATTGAGTTCTAGCCAATGCACTAAAATATCCATTAACTCGTGTACATGTGTGCTAATTTACTCACATTAAATGTGCAGTTATGAAAATGTGTTGCTTGTAATTCAGGAGTTATACCAGCCCTTGTTAAGTTCATCATAGTTCATTCAATCAGTTTCTTCCATGTCCACTTATATTTTCACTGTCTCTACTGTCAGCTGAGATGACAAGATCTTTGCTCAATCTGTGGGGTTGCAATTACCTACTAAATAGGACTCCAGGTCATCTTCCTTGGTTAGCTTCCTCACAGGTAGCACAAATCTGGGTTGGCAGCTATGTTAGATAGTATAAAATTGGCAAGTTTCTTGTCAGATGTTCCAATTCTTCAGTAGTTTAAGTCCAAGGAGACACCGGAGGCAAGGTTTATATAAAAAAAAAACAGGTTTATTGAGTTTCTGGCTTCAAAACAAAATAACAGCCCACTTGATTTCCATGATGAAACAAAATAAGCACAATAGATCCTTTAGTTACTTCACATACACACAACCCCTTCAGGATGCAGGCTACCATTCTGGGAAAATAAAGTCCAAGGCTGCAGACCACTGGCATTCTCAGCTTCCAGCTCCAGAGACAGGTACTCCCACAAGTAACATCTACAGATGAGCCCTGACTGGACTCACCTATCACTCACCTATCGCACAACCAGAGTTTTTCCTCAGATGTTTCCCAGGTGAGGAGCTAACTTCCTGTTTTTTTTCCCTGCTTTTAGGCAATCTCCTTATATACATCCTTGACTGTCACATAGACCTTGTTATATATATAACTGCTGTGAGAATATTCCTATATTCCATACTGCAGTACACTCAAAGGCACCTTACACATTACATACATGTGTGTGTATATATGTATACCTACACACACACACACACAAACGTGCACACACAAACGCGCACACACAAGCGCACACACACACACGCACACACACACACGCACACACACACACACGCACACACACACACACGCACACACACACACGCACACACACACACACACACACACACACACACACACACACACACACACACACACACACACACACACACACACACCTCTGTATGTGTGTGTATTATGCCCACCCCCACAAGTACTTACCCAGTTTAGCACAAAGAACTGTGCCTCTTTTCTTTTTCAAATGTTTAATATGCTTGGAAAAAATTTTCACAAAAGTGTTTTGTTGCTTGTTTTACTTAGGTGTTCTGTAAGAAACATACCTCTCTAGTCACTACACAACAGTGTAGACTACCGTACACATCCATTTTTGTCAAAGAGTTATATGCTACAATTAACTCCCTACCTACCTATGCTATCTGCATATGGTTATACTTACTCTGTAAAATGATGATGACAGCTGCAAGCTCTGTGATGCCTTGATGAATGATGGTCTTCCATATTGTGAAAGAAGTGGCTCAAAATTTGTACTGTTAACACTTTGAGGCTCCACAAAGTAGTTCAAGCTTGCTGCAATAAAAACAATGAAATGAATATGAAATGGTATAAAATAGCAAATGTAACTTAAACAGGAGTGTGGCCAGTATCTCAGGTGCGCAGACCTTTAATTACTAACTGGCAGCCTTTTTGTAAAATGGGAATATCTCAGTGGCACAGGAGACCTGGGGAAGTACAGAACTAGATCCATTTTGATGAAGTTAAAACATCTGTGCCACTACAGATACAGTTAAGGACAGTAATAATGAATATACACAGTAGGATATTTAAGACAATGGTTACTGAGCACACTACACAGCCACAGATGATATGAAACATGTTGTTATAATTCAATATAACAGTGTAGAAAACAAGTCATCAAGTTATAATACATCTGTTTAATGGAAGAAGACAAAACACGTCTTCAGTCTGCCATTTAAGTGCATTTAACATTCTTCTTCTCCTCACCCTTCTCCTCCTGTCCCATGCCCTCCTAAATGCCACTGCAAATTCCATCAACCATCCATGCAGGTAGTCACATGAGTTTCCAACCCTCTCTGAGAAAAGATCAGGGAGGACCTTAGTCCCCAGCCTGCTCCCTGTGCCTCTCTTCCCCTTCTGTCCCTGCTCTTCACATCTCCATAACTTGATGCTGTGCACTAATATCATGAAATCTGTCTTATCTAGTCTCAAGTGAGAAAATCTTCAGCTCCTTTAACTTCTTGCCTAAAATCACATCCTTTCAGCTCCATCCTATACACCTTTATGCAGACTTTACTCATGACTCCTTTGAGCAGCCTAATGCTCCTTTCCATGTGTGAGCTCCAGATCTGCACTCAGTACAGTAGAACCATTTCCCTTTGCTTCTGAAGTCATCTATCCCTTTGGCAACAGACCCCAACTGTCTGTCTGCTGCTGCTAATAATGCAGTCTCACTCTGCTTCTCATGGTGCAATCCAGTAGTGATTAGCACCACCAGATGGTTTTACTGTTTTATTGTCATCAGTTCCACTACTGCTCCCCAGCTGATAATCTGTCAGCACTGAAGTCTAAGCAAAGTACTTTGCATTTGTCTTTAGTAAGATACAACTGTCACCTTTCTGTTTACTTGGTCAGACATTTCACATTCTTCATTAGATACCCTACCCATTCTCTGAACTTGCAATTATGTCTTTGCATCACCAGCCAAAATGGTTCATCCTGTTCTCTAGTCCCTCACGTCTCAAACAAATGTAATGAAGAGTACTGGGTGCAAGACTCACCTCTGCACACTCTAGTAGATGTTCATCATATTGATTACTGCTGCAGCAGCCTTAGGTATATGGATTATATCTTGCCAAGGATGTAACAGCCAGTCAGCTTCCAAAGATTCAGGGCATTTTCTACATGCCCAAACTGTCAAGCAGCTTGAGACGAATTGACAAAGATGAGTTTGGGCCAAATCCCTTTGTAGCTTTACTGCCTCTGAGTAGTACACTCCCCTAAGAATTTCTAAGATCGCTGGCTTGAGCTTTCCTTTGTTGGGCAGATAAGAAATGGAAAACTTCCATTTTGTTAATTTTGTTGATGTCATTACTTTCCTCTTCAGGAAAGCTATGTTAAAGCTATGAGTACTGTGTTTTAACAGACTGTCTCAAGACTGTAACATACTTTTAAATAAAGCACACATTTTTCTGTCAGTTTAAAAGTGGTGCAAAGTACCTGGAAAAAAAATTTCTGCAGAGAAATTGCATTTATTTTACTTCTGGTGGGCTGGTATAGTGTTTAAAAGTGCTTTTTACTGTGTTTTTCTGTCAAAAAAGTAACTTTTGTGAACTGGTAGTGTTTACCGGCAATTGCTGCTCATCTTCCACAGGAAAGAAGCACCATTTTCTGCTTGAACATAGAACAGACTACATGTCTTATGGTTGCTCCTTCTTCCAGACCAAAAAAAAAAATAGCAAACAGCCTTTGCCACTTTAGCAGGCTAGCAATTTACTTCAGCAGCACGTGGGTGACTCTGCTGCGGTCATTTGTTGTACCTCAGACCATTCATCTATTTCCCTGGATCCCTCTGGTGTAGCAACTACAGCCACTATGTACTGGGGGTTAGCCACGTCCTCTACGGATGTTGGGGTCCCCTCAGTGGGCTAGGGGGGAGACACTTCTGTTGGTCCTGGGAGAGGTAACAGGAACAGTTTCCCTGTTGTGTCAGAATGTTGTACCCATCCCTTGGGAAGCTGCTGCTACCATTAGTAACTAGTTGGCTCCATTTTTCCTGTCACAAACAAACAGAAAACCAAGCATGTATCTACTTCTCCTCAGTTTTCTTTGGACAGGAGTAGTTTACTGGGACTGGCTCAGGGCTTAACTCAGGCTACTGATTCTTCTCTAAAGTATTTTCTGGTAAAAGAAATAGGAATTCTTTTCCTGAAAAGATTCCATATTCTGAATCTGAACATGAATATGTAGGGATTGATACATTTTTTTACTCAGATTTCTGATTCAGGCTCAGAGGAGAGCATAGGAGTTTCTCTTTCTCCAAGACTACTGCTAGAAAGTGCCAATGTTTTCAGTGGGAGAACACTGAGGTTCCTAAGTCCCTCAGAAATTACTATTCCTTCTTTGCAGAAGAATCTTCCAGAAGCAACACCCATTCCTCTTGTTCTGCCTGCTTTAGAGGATATGTGCATTAGTGCCTGCAATTTTCCTGCTAGTCAGCCAGCTGCCCCTAAAAAGGCAGATAGGAGGCATAAAGTTTCTCAGTCTTTTAAATGTTTATACACTACTTCCAAACCTGAACCAGCAGCTATAACTTTAGTTGATCCCACTGTTGCTAAGCACGCAAGATAAATTCCAATCCTACTCTTTCTGACAAGGATGAAAACATTATTGATAGGTATGGGAAATAAGCATATACTTGTGCAACATTTATTTATTTTCAGAATTTTGAATTGTCAGGCTCATATGTTAAAGTTTGTTCTCACAAATTGTGAAAGTATAAGGAATGTTTTATCTGAAGTTTTTCTTGTGAGAAAAAAATCTGCTTTAAGTAACTCAGTTTCTTCTATTGCACAGGTCACTACTTAACATGCAGTGTGTGTATAACTCTGTTGATACTTTTTCCAGGGGTATGGCCACTGAAACTGTTTTGAGGAAGTTTGCATGGTGGCATTCTCTGAATCGCCCAGATGACATTAAAAATGAGAAATTAAATTTTATCTTGGATATTTAGTGCTGCAGAGCTGATCAAAAAGTCTGATGAGAGGGACAAACTGTTCCAGGGAATCTCTAAGATTTTTCAGCCCTCCTTTTCCAAAATTCCAAGGGATTTTATCATCTCTTCATCCAATTTTGTCAAAGAAAAAAAAAACAGGTAAACAAACATTTAAGAAGAAATGCATGCAAGGGGATTCTAAAAAAAAAGTTGTGAATCTCCCAAACTCACGGACAGTCCAACAAGTCTGAATGAATATTCAAGAAACCTTGAGGCCCCCTCCCATCCTGGCCCCTTTCTTCTTCACAAAAGTCTTAATCTCCATTTTTCAGACAAATGGGTTCTGAAAATCATTCATCAAAGTTATAGATGGCCCATACGGGGGTGGGGGCACTCCTTATCTGCCAGATCTGACTCTTTTGTTTCCACTGGATCTTCATCACATGTTGTCCCAAGGAGTGATAGAACCAGTTCCCCCTTCCCAAGTGGGGAAGGGTTTTTATTCAAGGATGTTCCTAGTGCTAAAGAAATAAAACACTTGGAGACTAGTTCTGGATCTTTTTTCCTAGACCTATTTGTGATAGTGTCGAAATTCAAGATTATGTCACTTTACCTCCTGCTAAATTGTCCTCCTCATTCAAGTCTACTGGAAACACTAGACTTAAAAGATGCTTATGATCACATCCCTTTTCTTCTAGGCTTCACATGTTTCTTAAGGTTTTGTGTGCCTGGGTCACATTATCAGTTTTTTTGCCATATCCTTTGGACTATCCACTGCAGCAACAGTATTCACAAAGTGTCTAGTTCCAGTTATAGTTCATTGCAGGCTACAGGGTATACACAATTTTCTATATTCATATGATTGCTTATCTTTTTCAAAGTGTCAGGAATCTCTCTGTTGGCTGAGAGATCCCACACAAACTGGGATTCCAAGAGAACATTCAAAAGTCTTTCTTGACTCCTTCACACAAAATTGTACTCCTAGGTTGTCAACTTGACACCTCAGTTCAAACAGTTTTTCCCCCCATAAAAAATAGATCTTTATCTAGATCTATTTCTAAGGTTTTCCACTCACAGTTCAGTCACTATAAGGGATTACGTCAGGATTTTGGGTCTCATGGCATTTATGACTCACATGATACCCCTGTCAGACGCCACATGAGAAAGATATAGTGTTATCCGAAATCTCTTTGATACCAGTATCAACACCCTTTATCTATTCAAAGCCCATTGCTGGGGTTTGTCAGAACAGAAAGCTTTAGGTGGAGACAACAGATATCCTTAAATCCAGGTCTCCTCTTCTCCCTCCCTGCTGCAAAGAAGTCAGTCACCATAAACACTTTGGACTTAGCTTGGGGAGCAGTTTCCGGAGTGAAAAATGTACAGGGGGTGTGGCACACCACTAAATATCAATGAGATGCTTGCCCTGATCAAGGCACTCAACTCTCTGAACCATCTTTGGTCTCTGGGGCCTCCTCAAGTGGTTACAAACAATACAGCAGTCATATGATACATCAACAAGCAAACTGAAACCACATAATACCCTCTTTGCAGACTAGCCATGTTAGCTTGGGATATAGCTTCACAGAACAGTCACACTCTACAGGCATCCTATATTCTGTCAGAGCAAAACTGTGTAGCAGTCATGCTGAGCAGGACCAGGGCAGACCATCACAAATGGAAACTAGATCAGGGGGGGTCTTACAACATTTGATCCATCTGTGGGAAGTTCCTCAAGCAGACCTCTTTGATCCTCTCTGCTCAACCAACTGACAAGTTTCTGTTTCAGGACTACATGCAAGAAGGCCTGGAAGGCAGATGCCTTTTCTTTTCCTTGAATAGGAATGTTCTTGCATGCTTATTCACCATTTCCACTAATATTCAAAGTACTTCTGAAGATTTAGTAAGCATCCCCAAGATCACTGTACTGACTACCTCTGGCCCAGGCAACCATGGTTCTCCCAACTATCAGAAATGCCCAGGACTAATTACCACTAGCTTCCTCGCAGACTGGATCAACTCACACAAGAACAGGGGTGTCTGATACACCCTGACATCAATCAGCTTCAACTGACTGCCTGGATGACAGGGTCCTAATTCCTTTTAGGCACCTGTTCAATGAAGATGTGCAGCAGGTACTAAAGGAGTCAAGAAAGCCTGCTACTAGAAAATCATATATTAGCAAACGGAAAAGGTTTTCTAGTTGGTGCCAACAATAAACCTGTACCATTCAGGGCTAGTTTTTCTCTGGTTCTACAATATTTGTGTCAGTTGCTATGCTATGGCCTTTCTTATTCCTCTACCAAGGTTCATTTATCAGCCATTTCAGTATCTCTTCCCATGGATCCTCCTCTTTCAAGAACATTTTAACATGAGACTGCACTGAAATAGAATAGCATAGGAGAATTCCAAGAAAAATGGTGGTCCCTCTTTGACATCTTAATTTTGTGTTTGAGAAGCTAACACTTGTTCCATTTCAACTATCTAATCTGGATGACTTGAGGTTTTGACATGGAAAACAGTTTCACTGATTGCTATGACCTCTGCAAGAAGGGTATCTGAGTTGCAAGCTCTTATCTTATCTTGAGTCAACCCTGTCTCATTTTCCATAAGAACAGGGTTTGTTTGAGACCTAATCCTTCTATTATGCCATTAAGTGGTATCTGAGTTTACTTTAAGCCAAACTATCTATCTCGATCCCATCCAAGTTATAGCCAGCTACAGACCCCCCTCCATGACTCAGGAAACCCACTGCTCCTACTTGGACCTACTTGACTCTATCAAGGTACCACCTAACACCCTGATCCTTGAAGACTTCAACTACCCCACCATAGACTGGGTGAACTATTCCTGCACTAATGCACTCACTTAACAATTCCTTGACTTCATCAATTCTAATGCATTAAACCAGCTCATCTCATCTCCCACAAGAAGAGATAACATTCTGGACTGACCGCTGCACCACTTCCATAGTATGTTCTTCCCTGGTGAGATCAGATCATTGGTCTGTCTCATTCTAAGCTTCTATCCCACCCCCGCTGTAATCAGGCTAAAAAACTTCTCAAAAGCTGACTACAACCTCCTAAGGGAGGGTTATCAGTAGCTTTACACTGCTGCATCCTCAAAGGATCCGGACAACTATGATGAAGAGTACAGCAGAGCAGTATACAAGCACATGTACAACTGCATGGACTCAGCCATACCCAACAGAATTAAAACCTGCTCCTCAAGGAAACACAAACCTGCCTGGTGGACATCCTCTGTCAACAGGCTTTACAACACAAGGAAGAAACTGTTGTCCAAGGGTAAAAAGGAACTAATTCCAAACTGGAAAAACTCCCTCCTCAGCCTCAACAAGCAAATTAGATCACTAGTGAAAACCTCCAAAGCCAGTTATGAATTTAAAATAGCCTCCAAAACCAATGTATCCAGGACCGTTTGTAAGCTTCTGAGCCCCCCAAGCCTTTCTGTGTTGGAGGGAAGCCTTCTAGCTTATTGATGGGAGTGGTAAGCATTAGGTAACCTGTCTACCACATAAGGAGTGGTTCTGGCCCAGAATTTGCAGTTACTGGCCGTTTGGGCAATCTTCCATCTCTCTCAACTTTCTGATTTGAAAGCCTGCATTTGCACTTGTTTCTGTCCTGTAACTCATCTAGTGCAGATACAGATTCTTAGTTTTAGCACTTAAATTTGCTTATTCATGCTCAGCACTTGTTCAGAACTTGTAAGCACTAAATAAGCTACTAATTACTATAGCACTCAATCTTCCTCATTACCAAGAGGAAAACAGTTTTTGTACTTACTTTTCTCACTGGCGTTGAGAAAAACAGCTCTTGTACTCACTTTCCTCACTTATCTAGAGGAAAATAGTTTTTATTCAGGCATGTCCAAGGGTCAGCTCCCAGTGTTCTCCCCTGTCTATCTGATGAATCTGGGCATCTTGAGGCAATGTAGAAAATGCCTCATGTACACAGACAACCCTCTCCTCCTACCACCCAACACTACAACCTGTGAGAGATGCACTTATCCAGCCAAACTGGAGGTAAAGCTCTCTCCAACCAAGACTGAACATGACAGTCATGAGGAGAAGGTAAACATTTGCACCACACCACACTCATCACATAGTCTCACTACGTCTACACCACCAAAATCCACACATAGAAACTCAAAAACATTCACGGAGGCTCTCAATAATAATCTGCCTAAGCAACAGAGACCTCCAAAGCAGAAACACAAGCAACCTCCATCCCCCAACACAACCCAAATGACACATAGCCCACAGACTCAGTGTGCCACTCAGCCAATAAGGCAAAACAACATACCCAACACACTAGTCAAAGGTGACTCTATAGTCAAGCACACTGATGTCCCACTCACCAGTTTAAACAAGGAGAAGGTTACTGTAAGCTGCCTGTCGGGTGCCGGGATCCGCCACATAACCCATGCACTCAGGTCACTCCACAACAAGTACAAATATGACTCTGTCATTGCCCATGTTGGTGTGAATGACCTGAGATGTACCTCCCTGGACTACATGAAAAGAGACATGGAAGAGCTCTCTGATCTTGTAGCCCAGGCAGATATGACCCTGAGTAGCATTTTGCCATCACCCAGAATGATACCGCAGTACAAGGACAAAATGATTAACTTCAACAATTGGCTAAGCTTCTGGTGTTATTCTAATGGGATCCAGTATCTGTCTGCTTGGGATGACATCGTCAACAGACCACGATGCTTTGCCACAGATGGCCTGCACCTGTCGCCCCTGGGATTCCAGATACTGGCTAAGGCTCTTGCTGCCCCTATAGTGCCTTTTTTAAGCAGGGTTCAAGTAACAAATTCACCACCATAACAGGAACAAGCAAGCAAAACCTAAGGGTAATGCTACTCAATGCTAGAAGTCTAAATTTCAAAATGCACTCACTCGAGGCACTCCTTAAAATGGAGAACATCAATATCTGTGCAGTGACTGAGACCTGGTTCAAGGCTCCAGAGAGCACCCCTGCACTACCAGGCTATAACTCATACTACACTTTTCGGCCATGTAACCTGGACCGAAACACAAAAGGTGGGGGTGTGTCCATATTCATTAAGGATATCTACACCTCCATTCTAGGTGCTCAGCATAATGCATCCGAGGTTATCCAAGTACAACTAACTCTTGGCAAAACTACAATACAAATTGTAGCTTGCTACAGATCCCCCACCATGCCCCAGGATTCCCACTCCTCTTTTCTTGATGTACTGGAAAATATTAGGGTTTAACCAAACACTCTAATAATAGGCAACTTCAACTACCCCACCATTAACTGGGAAAACTACTCATGTACCAACTCATTAGCGCAACGCTTTCTGGAATTCATAAACTCCAATGCCCTAAATCAACTTATCCACACCCCCACCAGGGGCAACAATATCCTAGACTGAGTCATTACCAACATGAGTGACCGGTGTTCCATACCTGAAGTCAACTCCTCGTTGGTCCGATCTGACCATAAGCTAATCACCCTTGATATCCACATCCCACCCCCACCCCCATTAAGGAAACCACAGTAAAAAATTTCTCCAAAGCCAACTTCATGCTTCTTAAGACAGAAGTAGTGAACTTCATGACACCCATGCAGATGGACAATACAGTTACAACTGTTGAATCCTACACAAATGTACTCTATAAGCACTTACATGAGTGCATGGATCGTGCTATCCCAAACAGAATCAAGACGCTATCCTCCAAAAAAAAGGAAGCCAATCTGGTGGTCCCCTGCCATAAACAAACCATACAACAGAAGGAAGAAACTGTTGCAAAAGAGAGTAAAATCCCATGAGTGGAGGAGCTCTCTGGTCAGCCTCAGTAAGAAGCTGAGATCCTTTATAAGATCCTCCAAAGCTAGCTACGAAAATAAAATCGCCACTAATTCCAAGGACAACCACAAAGCATTCTATAGCTATGTCAAGAATCTCAATGGCAACACCCAGATCTGTTCTGAGTTACAGCACAAAGGCACGAAAATTACAGAACCAACTGATACTGCCAACATCCTGGCAGATAGGTTCAGTGCTAACTTTACCCCCCACCACCACCCCCTAAAGGGCCCATATCTATACAGGAAGAATGCAGAGTCCCTGTAATCACAACTATGCAGGTGAAAGCTGCACTCTCTAAAGCCAAAAACACAGCATCCATGGGACCTGACAACATACCAGGCTGCGTTTTACACAAACTTCAGAATGAACTGGCTCCTCACTTAAGCACCATGTTCAATAATAGCCTTGCATTAGGCTTTGTGCCCACTGAATGGCCACAGCAACAGTTATCCCACTCCACAAAGGGGGAGCCACCACTGATCCCGGGAACTATAGACCTATAACGTATCATCATGGAACTCATAAACAAAGACACTGGTAACCTCCAAATTCTGGATCCCACCCAGTTCGGTTTTGTGAAAGGCAGATCATGCCTCCTGAACCTGATCGACTTCTTTGAGGCATTCACCAAAGCCGTAGATGAGGGTAAGGTGGTTCACACAGCCTATCTTGACCTCGCCAAGGCTTTCGACAACATCCCCCATTCTGGAATTATAGCTAAACTCAATAAACTAGGCATAAATCCCTACGTCACAAGATAGGTTGCCAACTGGCTCCCTGACAGAACCCACACTGTAAAAGTTGCAGACTCCAAATCTGACCTCAAATCAGTGACAAGTGGAGTACCACAGGGTTCCATCCTGGGACCACTCCTGTTTGGTATCTACTTCTCTGAAGTACAGGCTAACACAGAAGGCCTCTGGCTAATGAAGTTCGCAGAGGACTGCAAACTAGGAGCCATAGTCAAGTCCCCAAATGATGTGAACATACTACAGAAGGGCCTCTCTGAGACAGATGCCTGGTGTCAGAGCCATGACCTCAAGCTCAATGCCAAAAAGTGCAGTGTCATCCCCTTTGGTAAAAACTCTGTACCCATGAACTACCACATAGGCAGCAATCTACTTAATACCGAATGCATGATAAGAGACCTTGGGTCCCAGGTGGACAGTAGTCTCTCCTTTGATAGTCACATCACCACAGTAGTCAGGAAGTCCTTCTACATGGCACACCTCATCATAAAAGGGTTCTCATCCAGGAAAAAAGAGGTCATCGTTCTACTCTACTCGACACTCATTAGATCCATTATAGAGTATAACGCCCCTTTTGGAATGTACCTAACAAGACATCTGCAGCAGCTGGAAAGGCCACAGAAGTACCTCACAAAGAGGATTACTGGACTCAAACAAATGCCCTACAC